>NC_135439.1:5992500-6292500 GCF_051991255.1 Vanacampus margaritifer | reverse complement strand
AGGAAGTCCTCAGTTTATGACTACATGAAACGTTTTGAGGTCACATGAACTAGTTTGTAGGTTAGTGATGCACCGTAGGTACAAATTCAAGGTGCGTAGATATGGTAGGGACTGAACTCTCGTAAACCAAGGATCCTGATCGTCTCGATACTTTACCACTCATGATCCTGATTCTTTTTTACCTTTACTTAGAACAACTGTACAGTTTCCACAAATCTTTAAGAAACAAATGAATTTTCCTTTCTTTTCTTTGGTCCTTCCTCGGGTCTCCTGACGGCCTCACGACTCTGGCTGGAAGTGTTCGGTTTAGGTGAACGGTATGGGATTTTTTAATAGGTTTTAGGTAAACTAATGAATACACACGCACTCGCACGCACGCACATACTCACCCACATAAAAAAAAAAATTTAAAAAGAGAGTAATGATGACCGCATGTCAAATCGGTAAAATTACCGAATGAACAATACTGAGCTCTCCAGAGAAAAGAAAAAAAAGAAACAAATTCATTTAAAATCAGCCTCCTAAATCCGACCGTGGATCGTGATCTTATCAGGTTTTCTACTACCGCAGCCTTTCTGGACAAATTCAGTTCAACAAACAAAGGTTGAACCGTGACCAGGACGTTGAAGTTGCAATGGTTCATTTCTGTTGTCCCCAAAAGGACAAAGGCAAACCACATTCTGGAACAGGAGGACATCATAAATAACTAAGGAGTGGAAGAGGAGAGGTGAAGGCGGTCAGAGCAAGAGGAGGACGAGGAGGAAAATGCCAAAGGGGAGTTGCGTGAGCGTTAATGGACTGCAGGGCACCTGTGTCACTTTTGCGAACAGCCTACGAGAGGGAAAGCGTGTGGGCGTATTTGGGGGAATACTGAGGACAGATTAAGCGTCTGTTTCCTATTAGCTGTGGATGAGGTTTGGTCGAGATGGTTTACCTCAACATTTGATGACTTGGACTCTTGCCACGGCTCCTCAGCACCCCATCAATAGCCTCGCTGAGTTATTGACAGTTACCATTGTAAAAGGTGTTGTAAGCAATTTGGCTGAAGAAGCAAAGCCGCGATACAGAATAAAAGCTGCCATAAATATTGATTTTCAAGCAGTTAACGCCCCTTGGAATTTTTCTGATGTGTTTATGGGACGTGATGTGTTCTGGAGAGTATTTTTGAAAAAAAGTCCCCAGACACACCCCTTCACATTGGGCCCCCAAACTGTAAGCCTGCTGAAATACAGTTTTGAGTATTGGATTTTAAAAGCTGAACATAATCGGTCCGTTTCAAAAACTCAAAGTCTCCTGCGCTTTTATGGGAAACATCTCAGTCCTAAATGAGATGTCAGTTATTTTTTATGTTTTGGCAGGGGGCTGGCTAACCTCAAACGCTGCCTTTAATGTGTCTCAGGTGAGAGATGTCCGGCGTGTACAAAGTCCTGGCTGAAGACCAGGATGCTGTCTAGCGACTGTGGGAGAAATGAGGCCTGACCATGATCCTTGGGGAGGTTTCAAAAGTGGTGTCTCCGCCATTGGATTAAAAAAGAACTGGCACATTCCTGCTGCTGTCAGAGCCGTATTTCATCATATAGACTACAGTCCTCGCCCCCACTGTAATACACACAGGATGCTTTAATTGGTGAAAACGGAGCTGCAGTCAGATGCTAACGTCATTACCACCTTTAAGGTTTGAGGCATATATGCTGGTGGATAAATGCCATATCTGCAGTTCGATGTCAGTCCTTAGCTTCAGTTGGGTAGTTTTGCGTTAGCTGCTGCAGTTTCAGGCAAACGGCGGAGGTGGCAAATCCAGGTCCAGAAAGTAAAAACCCTGCCACAGTTTGGCTTTAGGCTCTGATGCTAGCTAGCTATCTAGCTAGCTCCCTAGCAGGTAAACGAGCACCATGGGAGCTAGCTAGGGAGCTAGCTAACTATCACCTGAAAGTAAAAACCCTGCCACAGTTTGGCTTTAGGCCCTGATGCTACCTAGCTATCTAGCTAGCTCCCTAGCAGGTCAACGAGCACCATGGGAGCTAGCTAGGGAGCTGGCTAGCTATCACCAGAAAGTAAAAACCCTGCCACAGTTTGGCTTTAGGCTCTGATGCTAGGTATCTATCTAGCTAGCTCCCTAGCAGGTAAACGAGCACCATGGGAGCTAGCTAGGGAGCTAGCTAGCTATCACCTGAAAGTAAAAACCCTGCCACAGTTTGGCTTTAGGTTCTGATGCTAGCTAGCTATCTAGCTAGCTTCCTAGCAGGTAAACGAGCACCATGGGAGCTAGCTCCTAGCTAGCTAGCACTTGGGGCTAAAGCCAAACTGTGACAGGGTTTTTACTCTCTGGACCTGGATTTTCCACCTCTGGCAAACGGCGACCACGTTTGAAGGTCATGCCTCAAAGGCAAGAACCGACAGAATATGACAGAACGTGAGCTTTCCGGACCTTGTTTTCTGGCTTCATGCACCGATGGCCACCCTGATAATGTTCTGACTGTGGAAAGGAGATGGCCTCTCATGCCTGGTCATTGTGGAGACCCGCATAGACTTGATGCCAAGATTTTCTCCATGCCTGCCCTCTTCACGCCCCTTCTGCCTCCGAGCTTTGTCCGCTCGTCCTGTTCTCAGGAACCCTCTCTAGGTGTCCCTGATGGCATGTTGGCACCACAGGTCCACGGCGTCTGTGCCGTATGCGTGTGAGCGCATGCATATGGATGAATGAAGAGCGGGAGGAAGGAGGGCCTCCTGTGTTGCCGTTGTCATTGTTGTTGTTTGTGTCGACGCCTCACTCATCCCCGTGAATGGACCGCATGGTCTCAATAGACGAGGGGCGTTTGTGTAGGCTGAGACCATCATTAATTTACTTCATTCATGCTGCCTGGGAAGCGGAGGAGGAGTGGCCTACAACGCTGGCATTGGCACTTGTGGAATCTAAAGCGGGTGCACACATACTGACAATCGGGCCAAAATTCTGCATTTTCCCTCCCTTGCGATCAAAGTCAGAAAAGACCTTATCGGAAAAATTTGACAAGGTGACCTGGGACCAACCATCCCATAGATCAATACAGTCTCTA
The DNA here is from genome assembly GCF_051991255.1 of Vanacampus margaritifer. Classification (NCBI taxonomy): domain Eukaryota; kingdom Metazoa; phylum Chordata; class Actinopteri; order Syngnathiformes; family Syngnathidae; genus Vanacampus; species Vanacampus margaritifer. The sequence continues at coordinate 6,289,444 of NC_135439.1, read as the reverse complement.
TGTGTGTACCCCGTCTCAATCCATCTTACCCATGTTTGTTCTCCGGCTTTCATTTATCACATCCTCCTCGGAAAGCATCAAATGTCATTAATGAACTTGGCAATGACGCCGATCTCGCCCCTAGAGCTTGATGGGACCACTTGTCAAAACAAATGTTTGACATATCCGGTTTCAACGTTTGTCGATTTTGTTGAGAAATGCTATAAATTTATAAGAAGAAAAATGCCGTACACGAAGTGACAATGGTCCTTTTGTTGACGCGTAATCCAATTTAGCGAGCGTTACACGCTGGGAATTCATTCAGTGGTCGGGCTTTTGATTGTGCCAGCATCGGTCCCATACAGGATTGGCGCAGAGCATGAAATGTGGCTTTTCATCAGCGTATCTGGATTACAACTGTCCTATTAAAGCATCTGTGCGTGATTAATTAGTCACAAAGCTTTGAAATGCGTTCTGGGCAATTACACTGTGAACCCGTGAGCGTCGTTTGGGGCATGTCAGTGCCGACATGTCAGTGCACTGAATTGTTGTAAGTTTCTTTTCAATGTGTTGTTATTGTTTAAAGTTCAGTGCAAGTGGGAGATGAAGTCGGTCAATTTGGTGTGGATCCGGGTTCGTTGTGCGCGCAAATGGACATAATCGATGCATTTAATGCTAAGAATTTCAGTCAGTCTCACATTTTGGTGAAAGGCAATTCTTGAGGAGGATTAATTAAACGGACGAAATAGTATGAACATAAAACGATCATCGTGACAAAAATTCTCAATTTTGCATGCAAGATTCCACAAAATGTACACACATGATGATAATTTATCTGAATCTGAGTATTATTCTGTTGTGTGTGTGGTGTGTTTTTCCTTTGCAATCTGCTCAGAAAACAGTCAAAGACGACAATCGTCAAATGTTAAATCTGTTAAACATTTATGATGACCTTAGTGTGCTGTGTTGGTCATTTCTAGTACACCTCGGATTTTTTTTCTTCCTTCATGCGGTTTCTTGTGTTTCTTCTTTTTGTTTGCTGTTGCGCCACTCATCTGATGGAAGAACTTCACAGATATCTCCACGTGATTCCATTTCCTAACTTCATTTGGTCACTTTGACTCTTTTAGTGTGGCGCTCCAATGATAACATTTGCACAACATCCAGCGTCAGTGTCTCCTTTTTTTGTGCTAATGTTGCAAATGAGTCACCAACGCACTCCACATGATTGTAACCCGACCACTGGAAAAGTTGCCTGACAGAAAATGACAGACTGCAAACAAATCAGCCACAAGTGGAGAAACACATCATTTCTTTTCACATCTGAGTAGTTACAAAAAAACACACACAAACTGAAAAAATAAGACTTCTGAGACTTCTGCTAGGCTGCTGTGGATCATTCTGTTTGTCTTATCATATGGTTTAGCGCAGACTTATGAAACGGTAAGACGGTGTAAGATAAGAAGGTCTGAGCCTCCGTGTGTCTGCGCAATCGCTGGCCTCCTCCTCGACGAGTGTTAGAGTGTGGATGGAAGGAACTGTGACCAAGATCAGTCTCGGATGTTGCCTTTCTCACCAGCGATAAGACGCTTTCCTTCCTCCCTCTCCCTCCCATCCCTCTTTCTCTTTATCTTGATCTCATTCTTCAATGAAAAGCAGCTACTTCCAGCTAATACTTTGTTTTGTCATTCCTACGTGAGCGTCTCCCCAGCTGGGAGGGAGGACACGTTGTGTAACTAAAGCAGATTGCTCAAGACAACACCGCTTCGGCGTATCATCCTTGCTTGTATGCTTATGGTTGCACTTTATGTATGGATTCAACGAAGGCTGAAAAGTGGCTGGTAGAATTGGTCCATTTGCATGGCCAGTGTGCACTACTCGGGGGTCAAATTTGTACATGTCACAATGTGTGATTAACTACCGCTGATGTAATCAGAATTTCAGTAAATTGTCACTGTCCTGTGAAAAACACTTAAAACATTTATTTTTTTATTTTTTTTTAAATTTTTGGAATGTCTGTGTCCTGTGAAAAACACTTAAAACATTTATTTATTTATTTATTTATTATTTTTTGGGGAATGTCTGTGTCCTGTGAAAAACACTTAAAACATTTATTCATTAATTTATTTATTTTTTAAAAATTTTGGAATGTCTGTGTCCTGTGAAAAACACTTAAAACATTTATTTATTAATTTATTAATTAAAAAATTTTTTAGAATGTCTGTGTCCTGTGAAAAACACTTAAACATTTATTTATTTATTTTTTAAATTTTTGGAATGTCTGTGTCCTGTGAAAAACACTTAAAACATTTATTTATTAATTATTATTATTTTTTTAATTTTGGGAATGTCTGTGTCCTGTGAAAAACACTTAAAACATTTATTTATTAATTTATTTATTTTTTTAATTTTGGGAATGTCAGCAGTTTCAACCAAAAAAAACAAACAAAAAAATGTAAATAAATTTAAAAAAAAAAAGACAAAAATGGACATAAGTGTATTTCTAGACCATAAGTATAAAACAAGTAAATGCAAAACTAATCTGTCTTGTGTCATAGTCCATCACTATCCTACGCTAATGCAATAATAAAGTCATGATAACCACAGTAAATATGCTACAAAACAAATTCTAGACCTCAAATATAAAACAATCAAATGGAAAAATGCAAAGTATGGGCATAACTGAGCATTTCTTCTTCAAACACGTGGCGACATATTCTTACACCATTACACGTATTCAATGCAAAATGTTAAATATATATATTTTTTTTTTTTTACTGGAAAGGCCCTAAAGTTTTCTAGAAATTGTCCGACAAGAAGATCAAACAAGAATCATCATTAAAATATATGAACTTGAGAAAACCCTTTTTCCCCGAACAAGATACAGTACATATTCAACACGTAATAATGGACTTTTCTTCAAAATTTTGCTTGCTTAATTAATATATTATAGTATAGTGAAAACCAAATCTAAATGTAAGTTGGATCGCGCCATAGTCCTACACAGCAGTAACGTCATAATAACTGTCAATATTTGTATGACAGACACTTCATAAATGTAAAACCATCAAATCAAAAAACGGTAAGTACGACCCTAATTGTGCCTTCTTGTCCCTTGTGAAATGTTGTAAGTCAGGAGTCCTGACTCAGGACCATCGTAAACCGAGAACCCTCTGAGCTTTGTTGTCAAAATCAATTAGGAGGGTCATGTGAACCACATGTTTAGACCTGGCTCCTTCCAACACAGACATTCTGTTTTGGATTGTCTGAATGTGACAGAAAAAAACACTGATTGTCATTTAGCAGACGTGCCGCTTATTAATTTGGACTTTCCTCCAAGTGGGGCCTTTTGCAAGCTCTTTTACCCCCCAACTGGCCCAAAACAGACTGACCCTTGTGGTCACGGGTGAGACAAAGGCCACAGGGTCGCAGAGTAGGATGTCCCATCTGTCCGTCAAATGTGAAAGCCAGCAAATCAACAGGCCCTGGGGTTTGGGGAATGGGAGGGGTGAGAATGTCAGTCAGCGACGGGGAGTGAAAAAAGAGCATGGATTACACACACAGACAGTAATCTAAAGGTCTGTCAGTCAGGCTGACCTTGGAGCTAGCTTTGCTCTAATCGCCGGCCGGGATGAGAGCGCGAGGCCCTTTGATGAGCAGACAATTCCCATTAGCCTTTAAAGGTGTAATGGCTGCCAGCCCACTTCATCTTGGGTGACACTTTGTTGCATTTAAAGCAAGTGTTTGAAATACAGACGTTCATTTAACCCTTAATCATTTTCTCCTTTAGCTTTCAAGGTAATTAGTGCATTGGTCATAGAAGTTTATCTAGTCCAACATTTTACTCAACAGATGTGGCAAATCCAAGTCCAGAAAGTAAAAACCCTGCCACAGTTTGGCTTTAGCCCCTGATGCTAGCTAGCTCCCTAGCAGGTAAACAAGCACCATGGGAGCTAGCTAGGGAGCTAGATAGCTACTAGCTAGCATCAGGGGCTAAAGCCAAACTGTGTTGTGGCAGGGTTTTTACTGTCAGGTGCTATTTAGCTGGCTCCCATGGTGCTCATTTACCTGCAAGGGAGCTAGCTAGATAGCTAGCTAGTTAGCATCAGGGCCTCAAGCCAAACAATGGCAAATCCAAGTCCAGAAAGTAAAAACCCTGCCACAGTTTGGTTTTAGCCCCAGGTGCTAGCTCCCTAGCAGGTAAACAAGTACAATGGGAGCTAGCTAGCTAGCATCTGGGGCTAAAGCCAAACTGTGACAAGGTTTTTACTTTCCGGACCTGAATTTGCCACCTCTGTTACTAGTGTAAAAACCTGCTAACCCTACTGAAAATACCCTTACGCCTGTAACTATGTCTTTTGGCAAGAGAATTGGGGTACAACCAAGACTGATCGCCAGTCAAACACAAAGCTCAAACATTCACCTTCACCTCTATGTAAAATGTAAAATGTGCAATGCAGCAAACATGCATGATGTTGGGATTATTTAAACATGTCATGCGTTGTGTCCTTTCGACTGCAATCAGTGGCTCTGCTGTTCATTGCCAACTGCATTCCATTTTTGCTCCAATTGCTTCATGATTAAATTAATCAACAAACTGTTATCACAGCCATACTTAGTTAGTAGTGCTTTCCTACGCATCCAAAACTACCTCCCAACAAATGGATAATGGCATTCCAATGCCGCCCCCCTTCCCCTTGGCCGCGTCCCCACTCACTTCACCTCCCACTATTCCCACTATCGTCAACTCCATCATCGGCCGCTCTCCCGTTAAGAAATGATGGATGTCTTCGCCACCCCCCACTTTGACAGATGTATTAAACGCAGCATAGCAGGTTTGTCTGTTTCTCCCATCTAATGTAGAGTTTTTACGTTGGGGTCCACTGGAATAGTAGAATAAAAGCTTCAGTCATGTACTTTCAATAAACGGGGTTAAAAACAATTACAGTCAAAATAAGACCTTTGATGTGAACTCCTTTTGTCTGCCATTGTAAGTAAAAATATCAGTGTCCTGCAGGACTACGGTAGGAATGTCAAAAAAGTTGTAAAGTGAACTACACACTTACCGTTTTAGGGGTGTCAGGCGATTACAATTTTTTTTATCATAATTAAACGCAAGAATTCAATAGTTAATGCACAATTAAGTGCAAATTTTAAATCTGTTGTAAATGTACAATAAAATGTATAATATATATATATTTTTTTTTATTACTATTTTTTTAGGTCTTCATATTCTTGTTGACATAAAAGTGGAAAAGATGTACTGAGCTGTAAAAAAACAAGTGTGCTATTGATTTGTGTTGAGGTCATATATATCTGCCACTAGATGGCATAATTGCAAGACGTTCTTTAACATGAAATAACTTTTTAAAATTGTAAACTACAACTTGACCCCAATCTCCACATATATATATGCCTTATTATTAAATGTATTACTTCTAAATTTTGACGTAGACGTGTCTGCTGCGTTGCGACTGGAATTCCCCCAGTACAGGCTTTCCAAGTCATTAATCGCATGCTAAAAAAAAATAATAGCGGTGTTAAAGAAACTTTAACGCACTAATTTTGACACTCCTAATTTATCCTATTTTTAAAACGTGAGACCCCATGCAAGGATAAGTGTGTGCTTATTGATCTTTAAGTGTATGCTGTACTCAAAATGACCAACATGTACATAATCACATCTGTTGTAGTACCAAGACCGGCCTATGAGAGGCAGCATTGAGCATTAAAAGAAAACTAAGAAGAAGAAGAAGTGCTATAGAGAGAAAACGCAAGCAAACTCATAGCCTATCTGGTTGTGTCTTTGTTGATTTAATTGCGATGAATAACTTGTTGGGCGCGTCATATCAACACTCAACCATCTGCTGCTCAATTTGGGTCTGACAACAGCGTGAGATTCAAGTCGCTTTTTGGTTGCCTATCACTACATTTCATCTTACATTTGCGGATTCTGTGGCTCGGCCAAACTTGATGTTTGCACACACAGCACACACGTGACTATTGAACAGGTTAAATATCCACAATTGTTTGCCCCAACATTTTTCCGAGCAGATCAAGCGTGGAAGAATAAAAAATCACTCTTAACACAACCCACACCTCAGTATAATCATCAGGATAATATTTTAGAGATCGGACCTGACTTGTGAACAAAATAGCGTGGAAATAGACACACTGTTGCGATTGTAATTTTTGAGCAGGTTTAATATTACAATCAAGGGTGGGAAGAAAGACTGTTGTCACACAGGATAATCACCCAAAATGGGTTTTGAGAGTCATCACACCATTGGATTATCGTCAAGATAATGTTTTCGAGACATCCAACAATCGGGCCTTTGCTGACTTTGCTGCAAGGGAGGAAAAATGATAATACTTGGCCCGATTGTCGGTATGTGTATGTCTGAGTCTAGTCCAAATCAGGGCACAGTACACACACATACTGACACACACACACACATGCTCCCACCGAGGCCTTAAACAGAAACCATAATATTGTTGCTGGGGATTTAAGGTCCGTGTGTTTTTGTTTGAGCAGACGGTACTGAGTTGATCGAAAATTTCTGGGCAATTTATTTGTTTTGTCCCGGCTTGTGGTTGCAGATCTTATAACAAGCCGTAAAAAGGTCCGGGTTGCCTGGAGAACCATCCGGGGCCACATTGATCTGCGGGTTCACTGATTCCCAGTTGGACGCTAATGGAATGGATGAAGAGAGGGTTGTTATGTTTGATCCGATTCTCTTGCATGGGCCTGGTTTTGTTAGCAGGATTGCCAACTGTACTTGAATGGAGAAAAAAAATGGAACTGTTCCATATTTGGAATTGGAATTGATACAAATTGTTCTATATTTCTGTGAGTATGCAAAATAGTCTGTAAATGTTAATGGACTGAGTGAATGACCAGCCTTCTCCTCTCCTGTTACCAATCAGCTGATAACATACTCACCCATGACTATAACAATGCAGAATTCAGCTCATTTCATTGGTCGCGATACCATTGCTTGCAAAGAAAATACGGAAAAAATAGTTGACTTTTATTCTGGGAAGTTAAGCAGGACAGGTTTCTGCTTAATGGTTTCTAAAAATAATAATAATAATAAAAATCTGTACAACCTAGCCAGATGGGTTGGCCTGCCACAAAAAGTCAGGGAGCGTCAAATTAACTCATTAACTGCCATTGACGCCTATAGACGTCAAAAATTAATTTGAACAATTTCTATTAGTTTCACATTTTTTCCCACTTTTGTTAACAAACGTATGAAAACCTAGAAAAAAAATTCATTGCACATTTAGAACAGATATAAAATTTAACAAGTGAAGTCATGCGATTAATTACAATTTTAAAAATTAATCACCTGACGCCCCTAATTTTTAATAATCTTTTCTTTTCTTTTTTTAATCGTGAGTTAACTAGTAAAGTCATGCGATTAATTACAATTAAAAAAAAATAAGCACCCGACGCCCCTAATTTTTTAAATAATCTTTTCTTTTAAAAAACAAACAAAAAAGATTTAAAAAAGAAAAAAAGTATTAAAAATTAGGGGCGTCAGGCGATTAAAATTTGTCATCGTAATTAATCGCATGACTTCACAAATTAACTCACGATTTTTTCTCTGTTCTGAATAAACAATAAAAAAATCTAGGTTTTCATACTCTCTCAAAGTGGATTTTTTTTTTTTAATTAATAGAAATAGTTCAAATGTATTTTTGACGTCTATAGCCGTCAATGGCAGTGAATGAGTTACGTTAATCTGTAAATCCTGAAATTCCACCTGCAAGCCCAATACTGCTAATATTTAAAAAAATATGTGTCATTAACCTTACTTGTGAGTGAAATGTGAAACTTTGAACTGTGAGACAGACTGTTCACTACACCCTCTTGCTTCTCAAAGGATGTTCTGCTTGTTTTTGTCTTTTGTTGCTAAGCGTCCATACCACAGTAAATCCAACAGAATGGCAAAAGAAAAAAAGAAAATGAGCAGCTCCTCCCTGCGGACCCCATTTGGGATTATACTATCTAAGCTCCACACAGCACTGCCTGACACCCGGCCGCCTAATTGTTGAGCGTTATGCAGTTGTCATGTGGCATTAGATGGCGTACCTGCTCGGTTGTGGGGAAGTGACCCCTCCTTTGTTTTTCTCTACTGTGGGGTCAAGTGGGCGTGTGCAGTGATAGACCGTGCGGTATTGTGTTGACCGCGCAGGGGCAGATGGGCTTCTGCTAGTGGGCCATTAGTGGCCTGCGGTAGGATAACTTCACAGATGCCAGCGACCCTATGTGCTCTATTAGCTGGCCATTTGGGACTGAGGGTGGGCTTATACGCACATTAAAGACCTCTAAGTGACCTTTGGATTTGACACCCAATACAGGATTGAGCTTGTTAAAGGATACAAGTTGAGCCGTGTGCTGCATTCAACAACAGCCACCAACGGAATTCTTTAAAAGGAATATTCAGTGAACCCTAGCGCTATCTAGTGGTCAAAGAATAACATTAGAAGCACGCAGGGAGCACGCACAGTGGCTCAGAGAGACCACATTTCGCAATCTTACCACCAATTCTTATTTTGCGTGAGCAAACGAGCATCTGGGCGAGCGACGGCGACTTGGCAGCCGTTGTGAAGCCCGGCAAGCGACGCCGAAAGACCGAGCGAGCCTTAATTAGCAGAAGCAGCTAACAAGAGCGGTTAGCCGGAGATAGTCAGAGCCATAGGCTGGAGTGGCTAACAAGAGCAGCTAGTGGGAGGAGTTAGTAAAAAAAAAAAAAAAAAAAAAGCTAGTAAAAGCGTGACCTGGCAGCTGTTGTGAAGCCCGGCGAGTGACGAGTGACGCCGAAAGACAAGAGTTAAGGCTAGCTTTTTTTCTTTCTTTTCTTTGATCCTTCCTCGGGTCTCCTGACAACTTCACGACTCTAGCTGGATTCTGGAGTATTCGGTTTAGGTGAACGGTATGGGATTTTTAATAGGTTTTAGGTGAATTAATGATCACACACTCACACGCACGCACATACTCACAAACACAAACAATACTGAGCTCTCTCAGAAAGAAAGAAAGAAAAAAACAAGAGCGGCTAGCGGAAGTTAGTCAGACTCAGAGCGATAGGCTGGAGTGGCTAACAAGAGAGGCTAGCGGGAAAGTGACAAGCGCCGAGCCCGAACCACGGGATTTAGTGACGACCACCTGCAGGCCCCAACTGTGGAAGTTAAAATGTGGTCGACCCATTGAGTCCGATGCTCCATGCAATACCACCCGGGCTAACTACATTTGCAAAGTTGAAGATGGCGGCGAAACATGGCAGCTCTAGTAAGGTGAAACTACAGCCATGTAATATAATTAGTGATTACTAGACCTACGATTATATATTTAAAATATATATATGTTGATGCGATACAATTATTATTATTTTTTGCATACTATTGACGGTTTTTAAAATGAATGAATTATTAGTTCGCCACTAGATGGCGCTAGGGATCACTGAAGCGTAGGCACTAGCCAATTAAGCAAAAATGTCACTTGGTCAAATTTCACACTTTATGGGTCGGAATTAAGGCACTCCAAAGACCCAACAAATTTGTATACAAGCCATTAAAAAGTCCATTTTTTTCATATGTTCCTGCTAAAAGAACTTCAGCTCGGCAACATTCCGTGCGTGGCCTCCTCTCTTGTGTCTCCATGTTAGCCAACAATGTGCCACATGGTGTGTGTGTGTGTGTGTACACAAGAGTTATTTATTGAACACTGAACTTCATCATAGCTGGGAAATAAGCAGAAGTGAAACCATGCATCACTAGTTAGTGCGGGAAATGATCTGTATATGGAGTATTTTGTATTTTCGACCGTCACTGTTTTACATCATAGGGAGTAAAGTGTTGCTCGTTACACCTTCAGGAAGTGAAATTTGGCCCCCAGAAGAACATTAGGGAGGTTCGATGGGTTTTTTTTTTTCTTTAAATTCTTCCAAAGTAAACTCATCCAAGTGTGTCTAAATTTGTCATCCTGGAACAGAAAAGGGCCTTCCCCAAACACTTCCCACACGAATAAATATTCGTAGGGGTGAACTAATGAGTCTTGCTGAACCACTTGTTGATTTATTTGTAGTATTTCTTTACGTTGATCTTTTTTGCCAGACCTTGTCTCTTTGCTTTTTTACAAACATGTAACTCATGAGTCAGTTCATGTCGATGAAGCTCTTGGCCGAAATTGTTAACCCCGCCAAACTCAAACAGTGACTTTGTTTGGGCTGCTGAATAATCGACAAAAAACGTCTAATTAGTTATTATTCATTCATTTCACGTTTTAAACACTCTAAGTGACAACTGTGTTGTAAATGTCCCTGAAATCAACCATCCATTTGCATTATTGCAAATCCTTGAAGTTGAAATATGTCACACTTGCACGACCCCCCCCCCCCCCCCCTGCTTCTCCCACCTGTGGCATGCCAGGCGCTAAAGAAAAGAGTGAAGGAACCGACAGAAAAAAGGTGCGTTATCTGAACCCGCTGGTATGTAGACGGGCTGTTAATGATAACATCAGGCAAGCAAAAGAGGAGAGGAAGCCCAAGGTCATAAATCAAAACATGCCGGGTAGAGTGAAGAGAGATGATAAATTAGTATTTTTTTTAATTATTTTTATTTTGACATAACATTTTGAAATGATGATAGGCAAGCATTGCGGATATGCTCCAAGCAAGTCTGTTACAGGATAGAAACAAGATGAATGATGTTCAATGCCCCCCCCCCCCCTTTCATCACTCATTGCCAACCAATTCAGTAAATAAAGGAGGAATTTAACATCGCTGTTGGCAAATGAAACGTTTTGACCTGCTAAATTTGGTACCAGGGTTTCTCAAATTTACAACAGAATTGCAGTAAATATTTGGATAAACACAAAACAATCAAGTGAAAAACAATAAGTACGACTCTTACTGATTGTGTCAATCAGGCTTTTCTCTTGGTTACTCCCAAATTCCCCCATAAAGCAAAGGCTCTATCATCTCCGAAAGTGAGTGTGAATGGTTGACTGCCTTTATTGTCTATTATAAATTGCCCAGAGATTGACTGGTTGACCGACCAGTCAATAAGATCCAGTCACCCGCAAACCAAATTAGGGCAAGCACTTGGAAAATAAATCAATAAATAATTAGTATGAAACCCAGTTGTGTTCAAACTTGTGATATGCGCGTAAACAACGTAATCCATAGATTAGGTTATTACAGATTATGCAGGAACCTCACATATTATACAAAACAAACAGATGAGGAAAAAAAACGATTCTTCTGCTTGGCACTCTAACAATCTTGGAATTGTTTTGACTATTGTAAAAGTGTAGGGGGCTGATAAGAGAACTTTGTGGAACACCCCACCACCACTACTACGATGTCCTCACTGCTGTCAGTGTTGGTTTAAAAGTCTCTTTTGTGAGCCAAAAAACACTTTTCTTTCATCCTCCAACCTGCCAGTTTCGATTGCAATCAGCAATTTTGTGTATCTTGGCACTCCGTATCGTTATTTTTCCACCTGCCATGTCATGATTATCATACAAATCCCCTTTTCCTGCAGCAGTTAAGAGGCTCTCTACTTCTTGGTCTGACTAGAGGGGCTTAGACTCCAGAGTTTCACCAAGCTCTCTTTTTTCTCTCTCTCTCTCTCTCCCCCTCTCTCTATCTTTTGACGAATGGAAGTCCTTAAAGTAGAAGTCAACCTTAAACATTCCTTGACAATAATATGCTATATGTGACCTCACTAGTCTAAACATGACATTCTGATTAATATTACATTTGTGTAATATGAGTTATGAAGCAAAATCCAGCCGTTCATATCCATCTCAGGGCCATTTTTTAAAATGCTTTTATTTTTAAAAAAAAAGATTTAAAAAGCTTTTTTTTTTTTTTTTAAAACAATTCAACACAACTTTACATTCTAGAACATACAAGATACCTGACAAAATCTTTGTTCATCTTAAAGATGGTACAATACAAGAAAAAAAATAAATAAAATAAAATAGACATTTTCTCAGGGCCATTGTGCCACTTGCTCACCTGTTTTCTGAAGCTGCGCTGTGATTGGTTGTTACCTGAGACCTGAGCAACACTGATGTTCATCTTCAGTCGACAGCTAGTGGCAAAATGGCCGCCTTCTGATATTGATAAAACAGCTGGATTTTGCTGCTTAATTCATATTCCACTAATGCAATATTAAACAGAATGCCATATTTAGACTAGTGGTACTGCATAGAACATATTATTGTAAAAAAAAAAATAATAATGTTTTGGGTTGACTTCCCCTTTAAAGTCGACAAGGGTTTTCCTTACTCCAGGCTCGAACCCATTAGTGAGTTGCCGGTGAAAAATGACCACAGGGAGTTTCGTGGATGGAGAAGCGGGTTGAGGTGGCTGTCGTCCCTCGTGGACCTTGAGTCAACAACATTTGGGTCTAATGGTCTGGCTAAATATACCTCCTAATTGCCCCCCCAATCTCATTTGCCGCCAGCTAGCAGCTAGCAACACACCAGCCGTGAACTTGATGGACAAGACGCTCCAAACGAATGAGAAATTGATTTATTGACAGCTTCGCTCCGCTTGGAACGAACTTCATCAAACTGGGTGGAAGAGGGGATTCGGACTAATCCATAAATACGAATTGAGCTGGAGCATTGTGCAGCTAGGCGTGTGTGTTAGCACAGCTGACAGGGACGACGAGTATTTGTCCTGAGCGCAAGGTCAGGGGTCAGCTTGGGAGAGGAGGATTTTCACTCTTTCAAACCAGCTCGCTCTCATTATTCAGACCTTCCGTAATCCTCTTTAACCTGATTTGTCACAGCCGACACTCTAAACTAGCTAAAAAAAAATACATCTTAAAAGTATTAGCAATTGGCACACACTTACTTTCCTGAAGATCACAAATGCACCATGCAAAAAAAATAAAATAAAAATAATAATAGTTGTCATAATCTCCAGTATCATCATGACCACCCTGCTTTCTCCTGACCCCATAGATAATCCAGATGATGTGCAAGTGTGTTAGAGGCCGAGGATGAGCTTTCACCCTGGAACCCTTGTGCACTCTAACCTTTCACAGGCAGCTGTCCTTTTGCAGGGGGTGTTGAAGGAAGATGGTAATCACACTTTGGTATTTGGTAGCCCGGTATGATATGATGGGGGTTCGTGGTGTACGACCGTCCCCACATATGACATTTCTTCATGATGAAGGGTGTAGAAATGCTGTTACCTCCATACTTACTGTTTTTTTCTTTTGATTGTTTTGCATTTATTACGTCAAAGTTTTTTCATGCAAATATGTCCTGTAAATATGAATTAATCACTGCATGAGCATAGTTAGAAACTATTCCAACTTGGTACAAATTTGCGTTCCGTATGAACAGAGTGCACCCCTCACATTTTTACAAATTTGTAAAAAGTAGTTAGTGTACAGCTTGTAAAACAGTATAAATTTATTGCCCGCTAAAAAAATCTAAAAAAAAACAACTATTATTTTCAAGTAGTAGTATCAAAATTGGACCGACTCAGCAATTTTCACTTAGGGGTGTGGTCACTTTTGTTGCCAGCGGTTGAAACATGAAGATGCATATTAAACGAGACTTATTATGATTTTTTTTTTTTATAAGTTCCCAGGTCTTGAAGGTGTATTCAAGGATTTTCTCAAAAAGTAGAAGCCAAACATTTGTCACTTTTTTTAAAATGCTAAACGTTAACTCATTCACTGCCATTGACGGCTATAGACGTAAAAAAAAAAAAAATTCTATTACTTTAACATTTTTTTCCACTTTTGTTAACAAGAGTATGAAAACCTAGAAAAAGATTATTGTAAATTTAGAATAAATATAAAATTTGTGATTAATCGTTAGTTAACAAGTGAAGTCATGTGATTAATTACAATAAAAAAATGTAATTGCCTGATGGGCCTAATTTAAAAAATAAAAAAAATAAATAAGGGGCCTTTAATCGTAATTAATCGGATGATAATTTTATATCTCTTATAAATGTACAATAAAAAAATCTAGGTTTTATTAAAAAAAATTAATGAAATTATTTTTTTTTTTAACTCATAGAAATAGTTCACAGGAATTTTTGACGTCTATAGCCGTCAATGGCAGTGAATGAGTTAAAACGCCTATCAAATGCCGAAAACGTGCATCTTCATCTTTATCGGTCTCTGCAGCCGGCCGGCCTTGCTCCATAGACGGATGTCTTCTTGCGGCCATTTTCTATGTATGCGGGTAGGATCAATAAAGCTACAACAATATGAATGGCTGAGTCCAAAGCTAACTAGGCTACATGCTACAAACACTCAAAGTGCACATGCGCAGCGAGGAAAAAGCACGCACGACGTTGTTTTCGAGAACTAATCGTTAAGATGATCCACCAGTGACAAAAGATCCTTGAATACACCTTTAATGAGGTTTCTGTGACGTTTTCGTCCAAATGTGCCGAGGATCAAAATGATAGAAGCATTTTTACCCTTCGTTTCCTGCCTTGCTGAAATGAGCTTGTTTTGTTTTCTCACAAACACATTTTAGAAATAGGTTGTTTAATTTCACACTTTGTTGGTGGGCACCAGAGACTATTTGTGTACAAGCCCATATAAAGTCAATTTTCCATCATATGTCTACTTCATTTTTTTTTTTTTTTTTTTTTCTGGAGAGCTCAATATTGTTCTTTCGGTAATTTTACCGATTTGACATGTCATCATCATTGCTCTCTTTTTTAAAAAAAAAATTTCTAATTTTTTTTATTTATTTATTTGTATTTTGTATGTGTATGTGCGTGCGTGCGTGTGAGTGTGTGTGTATTCATTAGTTCACCTAAAACCTATTAAAAAATCCCATACCGTCTACTTCATTTTTTAAGCCCTACATATTCGCTTTCATAGACATAATGAAGACTATTTTTTGATCTGATACCAATGCCTAGCAAAACTCTGTGACCTCCCCTCTACCTGAAACATGCATACGATTTTCCTTTGAGCATTTAATTAACCTTTTCTATCATCTGCAACGACAGATATAGATTTCTTATAATGTCTTCTCTATTTTTTTTTGCTCAGGAAGTCACTTCGCTCCTTGAATCAATGTTTCTTCTGCTTTCCAGCCGTGCAGGCGGGCAGGTGTCTGTGATTTGATGTGGGGATCAGAGAACTCTATTTCTTTGTGGACACATACACACACACACACACACACACACACACACACACACACACACAGCGTATCAGTGGTAGACGAGCGTGAAGAGCATCTGAGCGACAGCATCCGGAAGCGCGGAGATAAGGTGTAATCTGCTTGCAATTATTTCTGCATGGCAGGCGCAGGTAAGCGGCAATCATCTCCTGCGACGCGTGTTGTGAGTCAATAATCCCGACCCCGACCAGGGCGATTACGAGGTCCGACACAAAGCCCAGGCAGGTCTCTCTGATAGCCAAAGTCGACTCTCAAAACGATACACGGACCTCGGGGCCGCCAATGCACAAAGGCGGCATCCATTCATTTTCTATGGGGCTTGTGGGTGAGATGGATCCTATTCCAGATGACCTTGGCTGGGGGGCGGGGCCCCGCCCACCCTGGCATGGTCGCCGCTAGCCAATTGCAGGTCTCAGAGACAAGCAAGCATTTTGCAGACATATTCACAACTATGGACAAAATAGTCAAACTCAAAGGTGGGCAAACTTTTGTGCTAAAGATCCAAAAATAAAATAAATGTTAAATGTCTAATGACATTTTTATAAATGCATCAAACTTAATAATACTTTTTACCAAGGCTTGATGTCACACTTTTTACACCCTTTCACATATATAAACAAAATGTATACCAGATGAAAGACCACAAGTCATATATTATACAAGTCATGCACAGTTATAAAGCAATCAAATAGCAAATAAACATGTGACATGTTGCCCCACCATCGGGTAGGTTGTCACACTTCATGGGCTAAGTTGTCACACCTCATGGGCTAAGTTGTCACACTGGATTTTGCAACTAAAGACAAAATTATTGTTGTTTGCGATTCTGATGAGAATAATTTTTGGGGGCACACCCCTAATCGGGGTACCGCATTTTATGACAGCTTAAAAACGACACATATGCTTCATTCGTCAGGGGCTTCCTTCATCCGTGCACGCACGGCTGCAGACAAGCCGTAGCACGGAGAGGCCACGCCTCGACATCAAGCACACGAGAATCCAAGCAACATGCCGCAGATGCCTGGACAAGTGTGTCGGATTTTTCTGTCCCCCCCCCCCATGCCTCCCCAAATCCCCTTTCATCTTTCAGCAGGGACTTGATTTGGGAGGCTGTTAGCGGCATGACAAGAAGCGCTCAGAACGTGGAGGAGCTGCAACTTTACTCAGCCGCTAATGTCTCTTTTTAGCTGAAAAACATTATTTTAACCAGAATCGAGGGCGACCACATCCAGCAGGTGGACCGCACCGCAGGTATAAGAAAGTAATGGGGAACATATTGGGTTCTTTCAAACACAAATTATATTCAGCGAGGGCATGAAACAGAAGACAAACATCACAGGAAAAAAAGTGCATTTGGCTTCAATTTGTCTGGTAATAATTACAAAGTCCTCGCTGCTTTGGAAACAGAGTAATACGCAACAGACGCTGTGGTTTTCGTAGACACACACTGTCATTGTTGAATTGAGCAGCGGGTTTGCGAAATTGCGCTTTCGAACACAATATCAAAGCCGTGTTGTGTTTGTTTCAACATTTTCCAGGCGTTTTTGAATACAAGCGTTGATAGACGAGTGGTGAAAATGAACACGGATAAAGGTGGGCGGTTGTTGTCATACCGCCGTTTGTTATCTCACCGCACGCTACAGGCGCTATTTGTGTTAAGGCACGTCTCGGCTTTGCGAAGGCGGTCACGTGTCTTTCGGATGCGAGCGGTGCCGTTTTAGCAAGTCCGATGGTGACGTTAATGTCCTCTTATTGTCTTCCACCGAGAGGATGCAATGAATCTCTTTACAGGCTTTGGCATTCAGGCGAGAATATTTCTCCTAAGTGGCGTTATTAAGTGGCTTTTTATTGTTCATTTTCCATCCCCAGACATTATAAGCATCTACAGTATATTGCAGTTTTATATAGTTCATGAGTGCAAATGAAGACGGGTGGTAAAATGAGGCTTGCCAACATGTGCAAACACGCAGGACGTGTTGTGGCTTCTTTTTTTTTTTCACACCCCAGGCAGTCTTTGCTTCTTTACTAAATATTAAGCTATCAGAAATATGCAGACCTCCGTGAGGGTGTGATGGCCTTTTATTGCTTTTTTTGTATGATTTCATTTCATACACACACGGCAAAACATCATTAACACAATTCGCCGGAGGGGTTTTGGTTGAGAAAAAGCGGGAAAGAATGGATGTGAATTAAATGCTGCCTGAACCGCAATTGTGCTGTATATAATTAATTTGCAGATTGCAAATGATGCCGAAACTCGGACGGACTTATTTGGAAAAAGTATGTCATTGTTTAAATAAAGATCATTTAGGAATGTGTTTCATGGGTGCAATTTGCAAAGATACATTTCTGGAGGAGGGAAGTGGGGTCAGTATGTTCTCCCTTTTACAGCATCTCAAATGGTTGGTACACCCTCTCAAGTGGCACAATTTGGATTATTTCGAGTAATTGTTTGGAGCCATTTTTTTGTCATTTAAAATTGTTCAAATACTCTGATTTCAGCATATCAACATTAATTGTGCACTGATTTCTGTAGTCATTCATGAAAGAAGACTGATTATCGTCTGTGTCTAATCAAAATAAGACATTTGCAAACATCTGTTTTTACTTTGGAAAACAATGACCCAACCGGGAACATAGTACATCAACCCCCCCCCCCTTTTTTTTTAAATCACTACATGAGAATACAATGTACGAAATAAACACCAATCACCGTTTAATAAACAAAATAATTAAAATCCAAATAAAGTAATTCGGGGTCAAATTAAAATGAAACCGATTAGTTGATTAACTCATTCACTCCCAGTCATTTTCACTGAAGCAACCCCCTTTGCTCCAATTATTTTACTGGATTTTGACCGATTTTGCAAGGCCCACAGAATATTGTGTTATATTGCTATAAAAACATGGAACCTACCAAAAGAAAGATTGGTCTTTCTTTCATCAGGTAAAAAAAAGTATATTTGTATCCGTTTCCATTTTGCAGCAAGCAATTAGCATTAGAATATAGCTAAGATTCAAGAGCTAGTTGCAACATGGCCCTGGTTGATCTCTTTTAACTCTGCTGCCACCTGCTGGGCGTTTTTTTTTGTAATAACTGCCATTGCTTTAAGCGACCTCTTCAGGTCAGAGGCTGCATCAAAGTACGTGTTTGGGACCATGGCAATATTTAAAATCAAACGTTTTTATAAATTTTTGGGAGCAAATGAGTTCATCGATTGAATAATCGATTGATGAATCGATTCTAAAAATATTCGATGGTGACCGCACTCATTGATAAGCCTTTTGTGGGGGTGTCGACAGGCATTAAATCGGAATTGGGCATTTGGACATGCTGTGTAAATCCAGCTTCACTCTGACACCTTTTAGTCCTCCGCTCCGACATTAACACACGCAATTTAACTTGGGTGCAGACCAAAAGCAACCCATCCAAGACCACCTTGAAGAAAACTGTTGGGTAATTGTGAGAAAACGAACCAGCCGGAACGTTAGGCACTCAACAGATGTTGGTAAAGCATCCACATGTTCAAAGTCAGCTGAGATTGTCAACCCGGAAACCTCTCGAGAGCGCTTTGCAGGATCATATTCACCATTTAGCACCAGTCGGTTCCCATTTGCGCTCATGCTGTGTACAGATGTGATCAGTGTGAGGTGTCATGGCATGTGAGAGGTTGATTCTCTTTTCACCAGCATCCAGTCACATATATCGTTTTGCCTCCTGAAAGAGTTCCCACCGGCAGCTGAGAAGCCTGCAGGCCTTCTGGCAGCAGACTCACTATTTGAACGTCTTTTTGTTTTGTGAGTGGAAACTACCATGTATGATTTTTTTTTTATTCCAAGCAAAGCAGGCAGATGTTCTCCCGGTCAAGGAGAACGTATTCTATCTTGTGTATCCGATTCCTCATGAGCTAGCCAGAGAACAGCAGGGGTGTTTGTCTGCTCCCACCGAACAGGAACATGAGCGGGTCCTCTCGTTTTCTCTGCAAATATAGCCTCGGCTTTGTTGGGGTTTCCTTTCCCAAGAACGCGTGAATGGGAGCAAGAGATTGGGAGGTACTGGGCAGACACCGGACTGTCTTCCTTCCGCCACGCAATTACTCCCTGAAAGCCTCCCCACCTGCCAAGGAGGGCCAAATGTTGCAACGTGACATGATGAGAGACGTTAGGGAGTGAGCAGGTCTCCGCGACTGGAGAATTTGCAGCAGAAGATTACGACCGGTCATTCCCGTCAGTCTGCGACGGGGAGGTTGGACGAGGCGGAGGAAAGCCAGGATCCCAAATCCAATCTGGGTTTTGTAATGATAACTCACAGCAGCCCGAGATTCTTGTCACTGTTCACCAAGGGCGGATCTAGTGTGAAAAAGCAGAAAGGAAATAAATGGATGGTGATTATGAGTTGTTTTGACTTAGGCTCTGTTCACACAGAAGCAAAGCTGCCTTTGTTCCTCAAAAGAATCTTGTACACAGAAACGTTTCAAGAATATGCGTGTGTCCAAAAGAAGACGCTGAGGACGTTTAACGGCTGTAATGTATATGCCAAGTCTGGAGTGGCGTTGTAGCGCAGCCACAGGAAGTTAACGGAAAGCGTAGAAGAAGAATCACCGAAGAAGACGAACCACTGATCTGAATAGACGAGAGGCCAAGACTTTTGAAGCCGCAAGGCCACCATATTACTCCTCCCAAGAAACGTTTCTCGGCATACGATCCTTTCCATCGGAATCTATCGGAATCTATATTTATATATAACTATAAATATATATACTGTATATACTAGCCTACGAGCTGTACATGTCTGATCTGTACGTATACGTATCGTTTATACAGTAGTCTGCTCGCGAGATGGGAGGGGTAAGATGGCCGCCCTGTCGCTTCAACGGCTTGCACGGGCGTGTATGGGCTATCGGCTATCCAGCGGTAGAAACAGCTCAGTGAGACGAACACAGGATAAGTGACAATGGCGGGTGATTCCGGTACAACATCACGCAAATAAAAGTTAAGGAGGTTGCGCAAAACGTTTTGAAATCTTTCCACTCTGGAGCCCGGTTCCAAAAGTGATCGATTTCAAGCTCCGAAACGGTGCTGCCGTGGAGACGAACTGCTTAAACGGTGAGAAACTTGTCCTCAATAGGGTCACGGCGCAGCTGGAGACGATCTCAGCTGATTTTGGGTGACAGGCTGGTAACACTGTTAGGATAAAAATTTACACTGTCAGAGTAAATTTCCTTGAGTGTTGGCATAGATGTTTGGTGTAACCTGAATTGCACTACCTTGAGCATTAAATTGACCACATCCTCATTTCCGCTGAAGGAGAAAAGTTCCAATTTTCCAGCGTGCTGTGGACATTTCAATAGCGATACATCCAGTTGTTGTTGGCAGGGTGGCGTGGCTCAGTGGTAGAGTGGTCGCCTTGCAACCCTGAGAGTGTGGGATTTGATCCCAGGTCAGTGTTGAAGTATCCTTGAGCAAAATACTGAACCCTCAGTTGGTCCTGATGCAAAATGTAAAGCGCTTTAAGGGCTTTCTAAGGTGGAAAAGCGCAATATAAATGAAGTACCATTAAGTGTAGTTTAAATAAGTTTAATTTTTAACACTCATAAGTGTTTAAAAATACCAGTTACGTGTAGTTTGTCAGTGTTAATTTATTTGAGCACTACTACAATTTTTAACTCTATACAGTGTTGGAGTAACACTGGTTAAGTGCAAAAAAAGTAACACTTTTGAAAAGTGTCAGATTTACACTCATTGGTGTGGACACATATAAATACTTTTCCAGTGGTAGATTTTAGCACTCTAAGTGTTAATCTAACACTGGCGATTTTACTGTGTATACTGTCGGTCTTTGTTATTTTTCATGTTTCTCAGACGGCTTGTTACTGTCAAGACAAACTCCGTGTGTGTTTTTACAATACTTGGTCAAAAAAAACTGGATTCTGTACAATCTCATGTAAAATCATGGCTCTGAAAAAGTATTTTTTAAGAACATACTTTCTTACAGTTCTTGTATTGTATGCTGTATGTGCTTTTGCTTTTTCATTTAAAGTACTTTATTGACCAAAAAAAGCGACATATACCTTGATTTGTGAGTTTAATCCGTTCCATAACAATTTGTTGGCATCCATGAATGAGTGGATGGCGACCATATTTTTGCCCAAGTCAGCAGGGAAGGGTCCAGCTCCCTGTGACCCTGAGCAATTTCAACAACATAGAAAATGTACATGAATGTCATCAATGTTCTCCAACTGCACATTGAATGAATATGCAGTTATTTATATTTAGCAAAAGAGCGGCATGTAGTTGCAAAGCCGTTTTAAAAATAACGACCGTATTGTGTAAAATAACGTCTGAGGGTTCTCTGCCTCATTACTACTGTATATGCCTATGTGGCATCGTTATATGTGTCTTTGTGTGCGCGCGGGTGGTTCCGAGTGGTAAAGATAACCTTACGGCCCAAATGAGAGGATAAATCGAGAATTTGGCGCCACAATGGAGCAGCCTGCACACCATCCCATAAGACCGCGTCTGTGATTTGTGTTTCCCAATTTTACGGTATGTTTTCCTACCGCCACAGCCTCGAACAAAACCATTTATTTTCCCTCTCTCTCTCTCTCTCTCTCTCTTTGACAGAGTTAAAGTCGACCGGCACGGCTCACCACTTCTCCTTCTTGCTAAACTCGAGCGACTATCGGATTCTTCGCATGGACGAGGACCACGACCGCATGTATGTGGGCAGCAAAGATTACATCCTGTCTCTGGATCTGCACGACATAAACAAGGAGCCACTCATTGTAAGGATTGGCAAAGAAATCTGGAGGGGTTTTGGCTCAAGTTCTGCATCTCACTTTTGTTGCTCTGTCTTTTTGTTTTTTTAAAGATCCACTGGCCCGTCGTCCCTCAGAGGAAGTCCGAATGTGTCCTGTCTGGAAAAGACACCAATGTGAGTGAGAGGGATTTGAACTTGTGACCTCCTGGTTACTGGACAATGCAATTTACCAAGTGCGCCACCGAGCGGTATTAGAGAGCTGGTGATGATGTATGGAAGTGGGCGTGGCAAGGAGACTTAGAAAAAAGTTCAACGCCAGTCCCATTGAAATTTCCTCAGTCTCTCCTTTGGTCGGTTGAGGTCTCCCTGATTTGTTGGAATTTAGATGTCTCTGGGGTTGGTGAAGGACTCTGGTTGGTGGCCTGGTGGGTGGTGTCTAGTCGGTGCTTTCCTTTCTTTTCTTTGGTCCTTCCTCAGGTCTCCTGACGGCCTCACAACTCTGGCTGGAAGTGTTCGGTTTAGGTGAACGGTATGGGATTTTTTTAATAGGTTTTAGGTGAACTAATGAATACACACACACTCGCACGCACGCACACACGCACATACAAAATAAAAAATATAATTTTTTTTTTTTTTTAAAAAGAGCGAGCAATGATGATGACATGTCAAATCGGTAAAATTACCGAATGAACAATACTGAGCTCTCCAGGAAAAAGACAAGAAAAAAAAGAAAATGAATGGGGAAAAGTTGATATTAAATGTTAAATTGTGCGGCGAATACTGCACGTAATGTGGAATCAGACGATAAATACCCCCGGGAGTTGTTTCACGGCCAAAAAATTGTGGAGAATATGCTTCAGCATTCCCACAATTAAGCACACCAGTCATTAATCGCTCAGGATAATCTTTCAGAGATATCTGATGAGCATACCTTGTGGGGGTGGGGGTGGGGTGGGGGGGTCTTCTTCCAAAATGCCACTTGGGCTGTCACACGCTCATCCAGGATAGCGACAGCGTTGATTGCTGATTGCGAACAGCTGCTCTCAATGACGCACGAGGGAGCCGTTCCTCGGAATGGGCCACGAGGAATCGTCTCCGTAGAAAACCGGGAATACGGCATATTGCACGCACGTATATTTAGGGCCCAAGACATAGGCGGGGGGGGGGTGGGGGGGGGCGGCCGTCTTGGAATCGATGTTTATTATTATTATTCCCTTTTTTGGGAGCCTCGCCATTGTCAGACCGCGTGCATCCTGGGAAAAGTGTATGTACTTTGGTGCTTCCTGAACCCGACCGCTCGAAACTCACTCAGTAGCGTCCCGTGGAAAGTTAGAAACCCGTTTCACCGATTGACATATTCCCAAATTTTAACAGGAAGTCGGCCATTTTGATTTGTAGCAGCCATTTCTGGTGAATTTTAGGCTTCTTTTGACTAAATGTGGCCCAAATAAGAAGCTGGTATCTTTGATCTGGGATGGGCAACTGGCAGCCCGCGGGTCACATGTGGTCCTTGCAAACACTCTGAGTGGCCTTTTATTGATTAAAAAAAATAATAATAAATTCCCCCAAAATTGGAGAGTGGAATAATAAACATGTTTCCTCTGCTACAGTGACCCCAGCATACTCGGTTTTACTGCGGATTGGGATTTTTTTTTTAATAATTTGTTGTTTTTGGTGGGGGGACCCAACCCCCTTTTTTTTGGAAAACAAATAATGGAGGCTTTGGCTTATCAGCATTTTTTTGAATATTTTTTGGGTGGTTTTGCAAAAAAAATAAATAAATTGCCAATGCATTTCAATGGCCTCAAGGCCACTCGAATTTTATTTAAAAAAAAAAATACATTTCCTAAATGTATGAATTGGAACAGTTTGACCACATTTTTAGCCCCTTGTGGCATGATCTGATCTATATTTTTGTAAGCATATTCGACCGTGTAGGTTTTTTCTTTTCTTTTGCTTTGTTTTCTACATGCATCCAAGCTGTGATGTCAAACCAGTTCCATTCGGACCTGATCCAATTTTCCCATAAAACATGGAAACTCCCCATTGTTACATGTTTACATGATATAAATTTCTCCTGTCAAATCTCATCAGATAAAATTAGAATTTGTTGTGCTATTGTATATTTTTACCTCCTCAATTGCTGAATGTTTTCTGGATACAATCTAGCTGGAAGGCAACTCAGTACTGCACAGGAAGCCAATTTATTATCTCGTAATCATTTCGCAGTCCAAACAACAAGCAAACAAAAAAAAAAAAGAGCCTTTAGTAGCTTCCAGACTTTTCTGAAGTGTTAACATGATCCACACATGCAAACAGGCACTAATCCTACCCTCCTCGCACCAGCATAGAGTGGAAGCTAATCATTGAAATGCATACAAAAAAACAGATCTCTTTGCTTTTGAGGTGCAGCCACACATTTCGTCGGAAGGAGCCAAGTGGAGGGGAGTGACGAGGTAGCGAGAGCAGGCTGCTGTTTATCCAACTGGAATGTTCATTTGTGCATGTTCGCTGACCCGTTGCCTCTCCGCCTCCGGCTACTTGGTATCGGCCTCTCGTTGCTTGTACGAGCGTGCGGGTTTAAAATTTCATCAATAAGCAAAAGAAATAACGTCGACAACCCTTGCAATCTTCACCTGCTCTTTAAGAGGGCCACACAGATGATGACAATTCAGAAGCAATTGACAGTGGATGTCGGTGCAGGCTGGAGGTCAAAGGCAATCATTCTCGCTGTTCTCTCAGTGGAGGGGGGGGGGAGCACAACTGGACACACACACATTACCACACACACATGAACTCCCCTGGAAACCTCGGACTCGTGCATCTGTTGTGTTGCTAAGAACTGCCAAAAATAGCTCATCCCCCCCCCCCGTCCTGCATACACAAATCTTAAGTTTTGTTTTTTCATGCTGTGACTGCCAGCTGTAACGCCCGGAAATTCATATCATAGCTTCAAGAGCGAGGTATTTGTTTTTTTGGTTTTCCTGTCGAACCTTTCTCCATCTTTTTTTGCTGAAAACCTTTCTTTCTGAAACATTTTTAAAGTTAATGTCAGATGAGTTTGAAACAATTAACTAATTTGCTCCCAAAAACGTATAAATATGTTCTATTTTAAATATTACCATAGTCCCAAAAAAACGTATTCAGACTTTTTTTTTTTTTTTTATGATTTTGGTATGCTAGAGCATACAAAAGGCTTTGATGCAGCCTCTGACCCGAAGAGGTGCATTTTTCTCCCTTACTGTACCCATGCAATAGTAATTATTATAAAAACGGCCAGCAAGTGGCAGCAGAGGTCAACCAGGGCCATGTTGCAACAATCTCTTTTCCCCAGTGTTGTGAACAGGTTTGTGAATAATGAGGAAACTTAGCTATATTCTAATACAAATTGTTGCAAAACGGAAACAGATACAAATATACTTTTTTTTCCCTGATGAAAGAAGAGACTCTAATCTTTTTTTTTTTTTGGTATGTTCTATGTTTTGGGCCTTGCAAAATCAGTCAAAATCCAGTAAAACAGCCGGGAGCAAAGCGGGTTGCTTCAGTGAAAATGACTGGGAGTGAATAGTTTGCGATGCACAGTATATACAATTTAAGATGTTAATATAGGCAATAATAACAAAAGGATAAGGGGAGGGGCATCAATTATTTGCATTTTTCGCTATTTTTGGCCATACAAGTCACCACAGGATAATCAGAAGCAGACTTATTTGCCAAGTATGTAAAACACACACAAGGAATTTGTCTTCACAGTCACAACCCGTCCAAAAATAACAATGACCAAAAGAGGGAAGCCTGATGGTTACTTAATTAGCGCCCCGAGTTTCTTAGATGGAAAAGAGGTGACACAAGAAAGGAGGGACTTTGGGGGGGACTGTGGGGTCCAAAATGTGCTCTTTTAAAAGGGAGCACAGTGTGGACCTGTACCCGATAATTATCTTTTCGAGACATCTGATAATCGTGTCTTTAATCGGCAAAGCTGCAATTTTGCAAACGTTACCGTGCCCAACCGTAGGAGGAAACAGCTGGTTTAGCAAGAAACAGCCAGCAGCACCTCTTTATTTGCTTGTTGCGATATTACAGTGTTGTGGTGGCCATCGTTACCACTGAGGTCATCCGCATGCTGAACAAACCACATCACTCACATTTTCAAGTGCCAGTACATGAAGTAGTAGAATTTTTGGGGCCAAAAAATGTTCAGGACGATTAATTGGGTTTTCCCTCAGCCCCGACCCTGACACTCCTCGCACGCTGCGCAGTTCTGCTCTTTAGATTTTCTCTGAAAGTGCCGAGTGATCTGAGCTCGGGCCCGGGGCCGAGCATGGAACGGAGCTGCCAAACAAGGCGGCAGCGGAAATGATGGATGTGATTGCTTTAAGATTGGCAGAGGGATTATTAACCACCAGTGGGGTGTTATGCAAATAGTTCTTTTTGACTTTTTTTTTTTACTTCCATTCAGAATGTTTTTGTGATCATTTATTTCCCCATTAGTTAAAAAAAAATGGACAGGGGTGCAGAATGGGCCAGAGAATTAAAAAAAAAAAAAAAGATTGCATTTGGGATTAAGGATGAATCTTTTGCTCCTTTTGAATAGCCTGTACAGCCAGGATTTATCTGGGAAATAACCCGGATTGATGGGTTGACCAGCGAATTTTCCGCCTTCAGATAAAGCATCAGATCTATGTTAATAGTGATTGACCAAATGGTGGAATAATAAGGAGTGTAACGTGACGCCCCCAAAATGAAGGTATGGTCAGACCTTGTTTTTAAGGTGACACATTTGGTACCATAAGGGAGAAAAATGCACAACGTAAAACTACTTTTTTGTGTGTGTGTAAACAGGATTTGCTGTGATGACATTTAAAGGAGAAGTCAAGTCAAAAATGTGCCTCATAGTAATATATTCTGTGTGTGCCTTCACTAGTCTAAACACAACATCTTGAGTGGCAAAATGGCCACCCTTTGAGATGGATAGAAACGGGAAGATTTTGCTGCTTAATTCATATTCCACAAACGCAATATTAATCAGAATACGTTTTTTTTTAGACTAGTGGGGACTATACAACATATTACTGTTAATCAAGAGGTGGCAAATCCAGGTCCAGAAAGTAAAAACCCTGCCACAGTTTGGCTTTAGCCCCTGATGCTAGCTAGCTAGCTCCCTTGTAGGTAAATGAGCACCATGGGAGCTAGCTAGCTAGCATTGGCTTTAGCCCCTGATGCTAGCTAGCTAGCTCCCTTGTAGGTAAATGAGCACCATGGGAGCTAGCTAGCTAGCATCAGGGGCTAAAGCTAAACTATTGCAGGGTTTTTACTTTCTGGACCTGGATTTGCCGCCTCTGCTGTAAATAGAACTTTGACTTGGCTTCCCCTTTTTTTTGTATTTGTTTGTTTTTCGCCTGATGAGATCCCGACGGAATATTTTGATCACGATTGTGTTCTCCCTCAGGGCGAGTGCGGCAACTTCATCCGTCTGATCGAGCCGTGGAACCGCACTCACCTGTACGTGTGCGGAACGGGAGCGTACAACCCCATCTGCACATACGTGGACCGCGGACGAAGGTCGCAGGTAACCCAAGACTCCTCGGAGACTTAACCCTAAGGCTACCCCTCCTTTTTTTCTACAGCCGTATTTGTCGATCGAGCGCAGGCGGCTGAGGCTGTTCATCTGCTCTGTCAGTTTCATCCAATGTGCTTTTCTTCCATCAGTTTTTGCCGCTCGCTTGCATGTCTTGCATGGCTGGGGTTCCTTTGTAGTCGCATTTACACCAAACATTACCAACAGACTACTGTTTATTGGTAAACAGCGAGTGATCATTAGAAAAAGCTTTACGGGGACAAATTATGAAAAATATTTTTTTATGGTTATATACTGTACCCAGTTGGAATCAGAAGTGGCAGCACAACTTCAGCAAAAAAAAAAAAAGTTTAATTCTTTGCATACAATTTAATTATGTCATTGCTGCCTGTTTTAATAATCTACATTATCATCCAATGAAGAAGAATCATAGAGTTCAATTTTCCTCACCACGCAAAATAATAAATAATCTCGCCCGATCTCGCTCATAATATCGTTTTGACAGGACATGCAGCAAATTCCTTGCCTGTAATCCCCCCCATCCACCTGTTTATACAGAGCGGGCTCTGTCGGTCCGTCTTTCTGTCTGGCTAAGAGCCCCTGAAAAGCCATCACTACCCGTGGAGCCTCCCATCCATCATCGCTCTCGTAGCCCCGCCCCCACCTCGGGCACGATGACCGACGGCGAGTGGGACGCAGCTGCCGGCCTCGCGCCTTCCACTCCTCTGCCTGTTTCGGCTCACCCTTCAAATGGGCCGGGGGGGTGGGGGTTATGTTTCATTATGAAGTTCACTCGGCCTGCTTTCATTCACTTTTTTACCGCATAACAGAGACAGATTATGCTTTTTTGGTTGAAATATACTAAGGAGGGAATTTTGCATATGAGGAGCAATTTAGTAATTTTTATGCAGATTTTTTTGCAGGTTAATCCTGAAGCAAAGTTTTTATTAAGCAATAAAAAAATAGGACAATATAATGAATAAACAATCGTTTTTCTTTTTCTAATCAAATTTTTTAATTCACTTTTTGTATAGCAGCAAGCTGTGTTTTCTTGTCTGGAAACAGTTTCAGCGCAGGCAATTTTAAGCACAAATACAAATTTCAGTTTAATTATTTTTTGATCTGGTTCCCAGTGAGTAAGATTTACTTGGTTGTTTAATTTCATTGCAGAGATTCAAAAGTAAATTTTCCATAAGACCTTTATTAAAGCCCAAAATCTGATGACCTTCTGTCTTCTGCATGAAGCTAGCATGACAAGCTAGCATCCACACATCAAGCACCACTTTCACCGTTCAACACTTTTTTTCTTCCCCCCCCCCCCAAATCCTTCCCCGTTCTCAATTTTTTTGTTCGTCTTTCCTCCACTCTTCTGTTTGTGTCATTATCATCCACCGGACAAATCCGGCTTTGTTCCAGCCGGTCATGTGTCAGTAACGAGGCGGCCAAATGTGCCATGTCTGTGTTTTAGGGCTCCTACTACCTCCAGGCCCCCAAATCTGGAGGGAGAACCAATCGGGCAGCAGACCAGAGTGCCACGTCAGAGCTTTTGGAGGCCAAGGTGGGCTTTGAAAGGCTCTGTAAAGAATCGAATTGGAAGTCTGGTGCCCACCTGGAGAGCTCACTTTCGGAGTAGTGATGACATGGCTTTAAGGAAAATAAACGGTCATCTCCATGACATCCTATATTTTCGTTGGGGGTGTGCAAATGAGAAAATCAAATGACGGAGGTTGGCTTCAATTGCAGGCAGTCCACAACAAAAGTAAGGTCAAACTGGTGTTTCTTAAACAGAAAATGGAGTATGTCTTCATTTAACAAAAAATCTATTATTAATGTCATTATCTCTTTATTTTACAAAAAAAAAAGAAATTTGAATATTAGGCCTACATGACAAAAAAATAAAGTAAATAAATAAAGTTGTCACTTTAATAAGTGGATGGTGAAATTCCCCTACAACCGTTTTTTCCTACTTTGATTTTTTTTTTTCATTGTGGCTCTCATCCATTCACATTAAAAACGTAATAATATTAATAGCGTATGTTATAATATGAGAAAGAAAAAAATTTAATCTTGACTAAAGGCAAAATATAATGAGAAAAAAACATTTTGGGTAAAAAGTCATCATCTCAAAAGAAGACTTCGTCACACACTTTCAAAATATGACCTTTTTTTCTTGTCTCGAGAACAAAGGAAAAGAAATTTAATGCGAAAAAACATCACATCAATTTTTTTCCCCATAATTTTACAGTTGTTTTTTTTATTGATGACAGTTTTTCATTAATATTTTGAGAGAAAAATATTAGTTATGTGAGTAAAGGCCAAATATGACAATTTTTTTACACATGTTTTTTTTTTCACAAGACTAATAATGCCACCCACTCATAAAAATTAAGATTATTTTTCTCTCATATTCCAGAAGGAAAAAACTGAAATCAATCACAATTTACAAAATAAAGTTGTACTTTTAATTACAATTAATTTTAATTAATTTACTGGAATTTTTTCACCCAAACGGAAATAATTGTTTACAAAAAACAATTCAAAAGGTAAACTCCCACTGAACCTTATTCCTAACTTTTCTGTATTTATTTTTTTTTTACATTTGTAATTTGTGTGGCTGTAGGTTTAAACTGTCACCACAGTGCGATGGTGCGGTAATACCGTATACAAGCCGGAGATTAAATTCCTGAGACAAATCGCCTCCAATGGTCCGCTTTATGTGTAGTCAATCTTTCAGTTCAAATGCAGCTGAGAGATT
Source organism: Vanacampus margaritifer (assembly GCF_051991255.1). Taxonomy (NCBI): domain Eukaryota; kingdom Metazoa; phylum Chordata; class Actinopteri; order Syngnathiformes; family Syngnathidae; genus Vanacampus; species Vanacampus margaritifer. Next base: position 6,259,185 of record NC_135439.1, on the reverse strand, counting down.
TCGTGGACATTTTGGTCGTAGGGCCACAGGTCACAAAACGTGGATTTTCAGGGGCAGCATCACCGTATTTCGCAGCCCGTCGGTGAGCCGGCTTTGAAGACACCCGGATTCAGTGTTGACACAGATGTTAAAGATGTCCTCTTTTCATTTTGGGGATAATGAGTTCTCTTTTGAGCCACTAACATCACAGGCGCAGCGGAGGGCGTTTTTTGGAAGCCTTTCAGCATTTTTCCCCTCCGCCGCCTTCATCTGACCGATAAAACCGCCTTTGTGTGCTTTTGGTTGCCCTCAGCAGATCCAGTAGTGCCTGCAGGGTCGCAGCGACGCATTCTTAACTCCACATTGTTTAGTTGGATCCTCATGTTGTTTTCAAAACACACCGCCTTTTAACAGCAACTTCAAGGAGTAACCCCATTGCCCCTGTCCAAAATGTATTCTCCAAACACAATAAATCTATTAGCAAGTCACAAGAGAAGTGAGAAAATAATGAGTTACCTTTTCCTATTCCCCCGACAGGAATATATTTTCCGCCTTGAGCCGGGCAAAGTGGATTCTGGGAAGGGAAAATGTCCTTTTGACCCTAAATTGAACAGCGTCTCCGCTTTGATCAGTAAGTAAATGTTGATTTTTGCTTCACTTAAAAGCCTGCTACGCATATTTTCAACATCTTTAACATTTTTTAGAGCGTACAAGATATTGTGAAAAAAAACAAATCATCTAATGTGTAATTACTGCTTACAAGGGATGGGTGAGCACTTCGAATGTGAGAATTTGCTCACCTGTCACTCAGATGATACATTTGCACAATCCAATGAGATCTATTATGAGATCTTGATCAAAATGGTCATCCTTTAAAATATAATAAAGCTCCATTTCGATTGCCTTCAGATTAGGACAGACTCTAAAAACAGTTGGGTCAAAAGTAACCCAATTATGGATCAATTTGACCCAACTTTCTGGGTTGTTTTATACAAAATGACCCAATTTTTTTGACCCAAGTAAAGGATCTGACCAATATTTATGAGGGGTTTTACGCTGAAAGACACATTTCTTGATTCAAAGTTCAGTTTAATCAACCCGAGTAGAGGATCGGTCCATTTTTTACCCTTATTTGGGTTATTTTTGACCCAACAGTTTTTAGAGTGTGGGATTTCTCTCACGGGGACCTGATTTATGGTCCCCAGGACATGAAGTGTAAGCAGACTTTTGTCCTTCTTGTTTTACACTAAAATACCCATTTCTTGACTCAAAGTGGATTGGTCCATTTTTGATCCATAATTGGGTTACTTTTGACCCAACTGTTTTTAGAGTGTGGGATGTTGCGTAGCTCATTCAAATTGTTTATCTGTTACACCCCTAATATACATATACAGAATATATACCTGCTTAATGACCCAATTTATTCGTTTTTCGAGATTTTTTTTTTTCTTTGACTCGTGAGCACAAAATTAAATTATGAGTGTAGTAAATATCCTTTAAAAAAAGAACCTTCAAGTTGTTTGTTGCCTTCTCAGTTTACATTTACCGGTATTCTAAAACTTAACATAAAAGAAAGACAATCTTGTGTATTTAAAACAACCATATATAATATCTTAGCCTTTAGTCTGCTACCTTAAAGCTAATGCTAACTCAGGCAATGATTAGCGTGTGGTCAGGGAATGAATTAAACTCATTTTTAACAGAACCACTGTACTTTAAAACGAGTCAAATTGACGCAGGATGGTTTAAACTGCCAATCAAGTTTTAACATCTTCCCCCCCGTTAAATCCAGCTGATTGCAATTGATTCTGCGTATCCTGCTTGCTGCGCCTCCATATTCCACTGATTGCCCTCACGGGGGTGATAGGCGTGCTTTCGACGGAAGTGGAGCCAGGTCAACAGGTCTGACCCAAACGCGGCGCTACAGGCAGATCATAACATAATTTGGCTCGGCGCTGAGCTTTTTGAGGGGAAATCACCACCATCACGCACCAGGGACATTTTCGAAGGCTGTTGTCAGATGATTTAAATGAAAGGTGGCGGGTGTGACGCCACTTTTGAGTGATTAGCCTTTCTGCGGCGTGCAGATCACATATGATGACTTTTGTGTCCGTTATGACTTCACCTTGACAACGCCCTCATTCCTCGATGTGTGTGTGTGTCTTGACAGATGGAGAGCTGTACGCGGGAGTCTACATCGATTTCATGGGAACCGACTCGGCTATCTTCCGTACGCTGGGGAAGCAGACAGCCATGAGGACCGATCAGTACAACTCCAGATGGTTGAACGGTAAAGTCCCGACGACGCGTTTGTTCATGTTGGCGGCTAGTAGCTAACAGCTAGCCACTTAGTCACTTATTCTACTTCCTACAGATACACTTTTAACAAACCAGGCTTACTCAAATGTGTTTTTGTTTTGGTTTTAAAAACTTTATCGAACGCTTACTCAAATGTAAGAAAACGAGCTAAACCAAAATGGTCGACTTCATGTTCAAATTCAGATAAGGATCTTTGAGAGTCTTTTCTGTTCTGTTTGTTCATGTTGGCGGCTAGTGGCTAACAGCTAGCCACTTAGTCACTTATTCTACTTCCTACAGATACACTTTTAACAAACCAGGCTTACTCAAATGTGTTTTTGTTTTGGTTTTAAAAACTTTATCGAACGCTTACTCAAATGTAAGAAAACGAGCTAAACCAAAATGGTCGACTTCATGTTCAAATTCAGATAAGGATCTTTGAGAGTCTTTTCTGTTCTGTTTGTTCATGTTGGCGGCTAGTGGCTAACAGCTAGCCACTCAGTCACTTATTCTACTTCCTACAGATACACTTTTAACAAACCAGGCTTACTCAAATGTGTTTTTGTTTTGTTTTTAAAAACTTTATCGAACGCTTACTCAAATGTAAGAAAACGAGCAAAACCAAAATGGTGGATTTCATGTTCAAATTCAGATAAGGATCTTTGAGAGTCTTTTCTGTTCTGTTTGTTCATGTTGGCGGCTAGTGGCTAACAGCTAGCCACTCAGTCACTTATTTTACTTCCTACAAATACACTTTTAACAAACCAGGCTTACTCAAATGTGATTTTGTTTTGTTTTTAAAAACTTTATCGAACGCTTACTCAAATCTAAGAAAACGAGCAAAACCAAAATGGTGGATTTCATGTTCAAATTCAGATAAGGATCTTTGAGAGTCTTTTCTGTTCTGTTTGTTCATGTTGGCGGCTAGTGGCTAACAGCTAGCCACTCAGTCACTTATTCTACTTCCTACAGATACACTTTTAACAAACCAGGCTTACTCAAATGTGATTTTGTTTTGTTTTTAAAAACTTTATCGAACGCTTACTCAAATGTAAGAAAACGAGCCAAACCAAAATGGTGGATTTCATGTTCAAATTCAGATAAGGATCTTTGAGAGTCTTTTCTGTTCTGTTTGTTCATGTTGGCGGCTAGTGGCTAACAGCTAGCCACTCAGTCACTTATTCTACTTCCTACAGATACACTTTTAACAAACCAGGCTCACTCAAATGTGTTTTTGTTTTGTTTTTAAAAACTTTTTTCACTTTATCCACTTATTCTACTTCCTACAGAGGTTTTGTGAAGAAGAAAAAGAAGCAATCTGACAGTCTTTTTCAGTCAGAATTAAAAGGCAGACATGCTAACCACTAGAGCGCCAAATTGCATAAAACTAAATACTCATTAGTGGACACATTACACATCCAGGGAAAACCATGTATTGTCCAATGTTGTGTCCAAAAATACGAATGTTGTTGTTTGGGGTTTTTTTTTCTTAGGATTGGTGGGGAAAAAACAATCCCACAATATTTAAAATTGGTATTCAGACAGCAAGGATATGTCATTTACTATAGTTGTGCAAGGTGTTGGTAAAAGCTTGGAAATAGATCTGGAAAAAGTGCTTGAAAACGTAACTTTGCTTTTTCTTGTGTTTGGGTAGATGGGTGAGGCGCCTTCTACTGGGTGTCCCATTCAGTGGATCTGTGTAATCGTACACCATGAAACCATTTTGACAACTGCTGGGTGGCATAAAATGAATCGGTGTCTTTAGAGTGCAGTAAAAGGGAGAACCGGATGATTTCTCAGCAATCATACAAATGGTTATTGGGCCCAAATCGCGTGTTTGAACAGCGACACAAACCTCAACCCTCCCTCCTTTGGACCAATACATTGTTTTTCTGGGCTCGGTTCATGGATTTGGTCAGTTGCTTGTCAGCTGTCTCCTGGTTACAATCATCTTATTATTATTGTACTGTATGTCAAAAGTAAGCCCACTGATTGTGTTTGATCTCCAACCAAACATGCTTGTGGTATCCGATGTCGTATCAAATCGAGCACATTTCCTAAAAAACGCTTTTGTCAGCAACTTGCTAGAGCTCTTTTCCTAAAAGAATTATGAGCCGTCTCTGCTGCCATGTTCATCGTTTCTGCTTGTCAAATCTATTGATCGTATGCCACGGGTTCGAGTAGAATAATGTTTTTCGTTTGTTCTTTCTTTTTCTAGACCCCACATTTATCCACGCACACCTCATCCCAGACAGCGCCGAGAAGAATGACGACAAGCTCTACTTCTTCTTCCGCGAGAGGGCCACCGAGATGGGTCAGAGTCCCATGAGCCAGTCGAGAATCGGGCGGATCTGCTTGGTGAGTTGTCAGTTTTTAAAATATTTATCAACAATATCTCCACCGTCAATCGCGAATTTCATCTCATACACCAGAAATCTGTCGTAATTTCAAGACTTACCAATGACAGGCAGCCTGTTCCCACAGGGCATCCAGACTGCCAGAAAATATCAAATAAATAGTAGTAGGAGTAGAAGAAGCTAGGCTAACTGCTAGCATTCTGTGAGGAAACTTAAAAAAAAATTTTTTTAAAAAAAACAAAATCAATGAAATAAGAAATATATAACATAACATAACCTAAATTTATAAACGTCAATAACTCTGTTATTGTATTCATTAGGCGTGGTTCGATTACCGGTTTGACGATTTACCCGGTTTTAAAAAGTCAAGATTTAATTCAAACTAAAACTGTCCGTCACCAGTAGCAAGCATTTTTTTTCTTTGCCAAAGTCCCACTGCAATGTGATTGGCTGCTTGTAGAGATCACTGAATAAGCCGCCTCTTTGAAGATAATTGGAGAGGCCAGCAGGTTTTTCTCTCTTTCTCGGATGGGAAAAGAGAGGAGGAGCGACCAGTTTCAACAGTCTTTCCTATGCCGATCCATTTATATTGTCCTACAAAAAAAAAAAAAAACTGGTGCCCGCAGGTACTAGTTAGCCCCAAGGACAATCATCAGATATTGTAATCATGAAAATAATAATATTAATCAGACTTTTGCTGGTTTGGATTGTAAGAGAGGAGAAATGCTCAAATTAGGCCTGATTATCAGCTTGTACGGTAAAACGATCACATTGGATTGGCTGTTGTTGGTCTGTGTATCCCCACCTTTTTGCGGGAAATTACACGTGATCATCACTGATGACGATTCTCCGATTATTGACATGACAGGAAAGCAGACTGTCGCTGTTTGCTCAGTTTAGGTTGGAAAGCATTTTGTTATTTTGATTCTTTTTGAAAGAAATGGAAATTGACTTCAGTTCACAGCTTGCATCCATGGGTGCTAACCAAGTGACGTTATGGTTGTATTTGTCCCAAAAAATGGTTTATTAGAGATGTTGTTGGCCGCATGTTCAAAAGGCTCTTCATGGACACTTGTCAAGTTATACGATGCCGTGAAATACGGTTTTGATTGAACACTTGTGTCAGTGTGGGAAGCCTTTTAATTTCCCTTTTAAGGCAACGTGATGGCAAAACTGTGAGTCTCCTCATGTCACAGAGACATAGCATGGACTTCAGCCAGCGCAAATCATTCGGACGGGCCGAAAGGCGTGAACAAAGTTCATCATTTCCAGCCCGTGAATCATTTTGATTCCCTTCCTCAGTAGTAAAAGTTGGCCGACCTCCCTCACGCACATGAGCCCGGGTTGAAATACGGAGCTGCGTTTGCTCCAGCGGGCCAACAGCAACAGCGGAGCCAGCGCGGTTTAGCTTGAACGGCTTTGACTTGCACAGCTGCGAGTCAGACGTGGATACGTTCTAGATATCGTGATGGATAACCCAAAACGTCCTTGCGTCCCCTGCAGAATGACGACGGCGGCCATTGCTGTCTGGTGAACAAGTGGAGCACGTTCCTGAAGGCCCGCCTCATCTGCTCGGTGGCGGGAGCCGACGGCGTCGAGACGCACTTCGATGAGCTCAGTGAGTTCGCACGCAAACGAGCACACGCTCAAATTCATGTAAGGCCATTTTGGGCAGTTCAAATTCATCCTTGTCATGCATAATAATATAATAAAATATATAATAAATATAAATAAAATATATAAATTATATAAAAATATAAATATAATATAATAAAATAATAATAAAGCCGCACAACTCATGCCTGACTCGCTTAGATACTGTTCCACTCCCGTCCTCTATGGGGACTCAAGGATACTTGACTCATTGAGCCATTTTCAGCAGCAAAAAGTTAATATTTTGTCCGTAATGAATTTGGTAACGACATTATTTTTCATGTACAATTAATACCTTTAAATACGATCTTTTCCCACTAGCTGTCGACTGAAGATAACATAGCCTGTGCTGAGGAAGTAGATACAGACCAATCATGGCTCAGTTTGCTGTCCGAACCCCCAAAAAAACGCTAAACTTTTTTTTTTTTTTTTTTAACAGCTTAAGTTATAGCAGTTAGTAATGTAATCGTGCTAACCATCAGAGGAGAATTCATAGGAATCCTGAGTGATGCTGACGTTGTTTGGCATTTTTCCAAGCTGAAAGACGCCGTTGACTCTGGATGCCAACAAAATGGGGCAAATTGAAAATACCCCCCCCCCACCCCCGGACAAAATGATCAGCCTGGCGGTTAGGAAGCACTGCTCTCCTAAACTGTACACACTCAGCATCTGCTAAGAGTTAAGCGTCTGGCGCATATTGCACGTATCCATACCCCGATAGGAAAGCTGGCCGTCCAAAGTGAGATCTCTGTTACATGACTTGTAACCACAACAGTAAGAAAACAAAAGCTCTCCAGTCGGAACAGGTCTTGACGGTTTCATATTCATCTTATAATCCTTCTCCTTTCAGCAGGAGAATGCTTAAACCTTAAAGGAAAATCAAGACGGAAACGGGACAAAAGTAGTACTACGGTATAGCGAGTAATCAAAATAATAAGCAGCTGGGATCCGCCTCACCTCCCGTGGATCATCCCGGCCTGTCCGTTATTCACGTGACCGACAGGATCAGCGAAGGATTTGTGGTATCCCTGAAGCCGTCCCCGCTCGCTGGTGTTGTGCGGAAGGAATCCTTCATGTCTACTTAAGAATACTCGTCTAAATTTACCACAAAATATGTCATGACATGCAACAGCTGGAAGGTGGAAGGTCATACAGTTTAGCGTCGTCCCGCTACAGTTTTGGCCAAAACGGAACTTTGTATTGACCATTATAGGCAAATTCTAAGACTTTCAAGTACTTTGGCGAATTTTGGAAAAAGGATTTCTCGCCAATTAGAAACAGGTCGATCTCCAGAAAAAAAAACGAGAAAAAAAACGAAACAATTAAAGGAATACTTGACTCACTGAGCCCTTTTCAGCAAAAACAGAAGAAAAAAAAGAAAAGAAAAAAAAGAAACAGGTCGATCTCCAGAAAAAAAAGAGAAAAATAAAACAATTAAAGGAATACTTGACTCATTGAGCCCTTTTCAGCAAAAAAAAGAAGAAAAAAAGAAACAGGTCGATCTCTAGAAAAAAAAGAGAAAAAAATAAACTATTAAAGGAATACTTGACTCATCGAGCCCTTTTCAGCAAAAAAAGAAGAAAAAAAGAAAACAGATCGATCTCTAGAAAAAAAAGAGAAAAAAATAAACAATTAAAGGAATACTTGACTCATCGAGCCCTTTTCAGCAAAAAAAGAAGAAAAAAGAAAACCGATCGATCTCTAGAAAAAAAAGAGAAAAAAATAAACAATTAAAGGAATACTTGACTCATCGAGCCCTTTTCAGCAAAAAAAGAAGAAAAAAAAGAAAAGAAAAAAAGAAACAGGTCGATCTCCAGAAAAAAAAGAGAAAAAAAACAATTGAAGGAATACTTGACTCACTGAGCCCTTTTCAGCAAAAACAGAAGAAAAAAAAGAAAAGAAAAAAAAGAAACAGGTCGATCTCCAGAAAAAAAAGAGAAAAATAAAACAATTAAAGGAATACTTGACTCATTGAGCCCTTTTCAGCAAAAAAAAGAAGAAAAAAAGAAACAGGTCGATCTCTAGAAAAAAAAGAGAAAAAAATAAACAATTAAAGGAATACTTGACTCATCGAGCCCTTTTCAGTAAAAAAAGAAGAAAAAAAAGAAAAGAAAAAAAGAAACAGGTCGATCTCCAGAAAAAAAAGAGAAAAAAAACAATTGAAGGAATACTTGACTCATTGAGCCCTTTTCAGCAAAAAAAGAAGAAAAAAAGAAAACAGATCGATCTCTAGAAAAAAAAGAGAAAAAAATAAACAATTAAAGGAATACTTGATTCATCGAGCCCTTTTCAGCAAAAAAAGAAGAAAAAAAGAAAACCGATCGATCTCTAGAAAAAAAAGAGAAAAAAATAAACAATTAAAGGAATACTTGACTCACTGAGCCCTTTTCAGAAAAAAAAGAAGAAAAAAAAGAAACAGGTCGATCTCCAGAAAAAAAAGAGAAAAAAAACAATTAAAGGAATACTTGACTCATTGAGCCCTTTTCAGCAAAAAAAGAAGAAAAAAAGAAAACAGATCGATCTCTAGAAAAAAAAGAGAAAAAAATAAACAATTAAAGGAATACTTGACTCATCGAGCCCTTTTCAGCAAAAAAGAAGAAAAAAAAAGAAAAGAAAAAAAGAAACAGGTCGATCTCCAGAAAAAAAAGAGAAAAAAAACAATTGAAGGAATACTTGACTCATTGAGCCCTTTTCAGCAAAAAAAAAGAAGAAAAAAAGAAAACAGATCGATCTCTAGAAAAAAAAGAGAAAAAAATAAACAATTAAAGGAATACTTGACTCATTGAGCCCTTTTCAGCTACACAAAAAAAGAAGAAGAAAGAAACAGGTCGATCGGCCATGCTCATTTTTTACCAACATGGCATCAAAGTTTGATCATTTGAGGATTTGTCCTGAAAAAAGGATGCAAAGGCTTTTTTCAATGATTGCATCCTTGCACTGTCTCCCCTTCTTTATCCATCCGTCCTTCTTCATACAATCCTAGCAATCATGGATAACCCCCCCCCCCCACACCACCACCACCCCTGACGCAACTTGTTCCAGTTCACCGCAACATTCCCCCCCCCCCCCCCCCATACGCTCCTTCAGGCCATCAGATGAGTTCCGAATTTCGACCACGAGCCTACCTGTCATTTTCATACCTCAGCGGCGCGTGAGGATTTTGTCGTCCCCGCGATCAAAGCGAGAACGCGGACCGCGCGGGAATGAGAAATGAAGGCTCAAGTAGATCAAATATTTTGTTATTTTATCCTCAAGTTCAATTAGCGCGATTCACCTCTTTCCCTCCTGTTTGTGTTATCGGACGAATAAATCCGCGCAAAGATCAAAACGCGCTAACGTGCCATGATTGATGGTCCGACAAGATCACAAGTTAGGGAGGAGAGGACAGCGTGTCATGTTTATTTCTCTTTTTGTGTTTGGCTAAAGGCAATTACTGTCCTTCACTGTTCAAGGCCGGTTAACCATTGTTGCAAAATATTAACTATGGACCTCGATGTTATTCCACTCCACCTGTCAAACTTTGTTTTTAATCTTTTCCTCCTCTTTTTTTTTTTTTTTTTTTTTTTTGCTTTGGCTTGCATTTTTCTCTCATTAAATCCATCAGTGGAGATGTCAGACTCGCAAGCGCCCGGAGCCGGCACTCACGTTGGATGCATATGGCTCCTATTAGAGGCGTGTTTCAGCAGACCATCTATGTTTTACTTTTATTCCCCGACGACACGCAGGAACTGTAGTTTTAGTGTCCGATGAGTTTAGATTCAGGATCCCGTCGAGGTTCTGGTAACCTCTGACTCGTAAATGACTACGTGTCATTACAGTAGAACCTGGGAAGCAAAAAAAAAAAAATCATTAATTTTTTCATTTTGTTTTTTAATATTATTTTATTGATTTATCAAGAAATTCCTCATTCCAAAAATTGGCTTGGTAGCCAAATTGGTTTAGAACTCAAAACACATCTGTTCAAAGTCTTATGTTTAATATTATGAATGTTTAGTTTTGTACTGATTCTATTATTGTGATGTTTTTATGTTTTGGACTTTTTGTGAAGCATCTTTGAGTACCTTGAAAAGTGCTATTCAAAATAAATGTATTATTATTAGTAGTATTATTTTATTATTATTATTATTATTATTATTATTATTATTATTATTATTATTATTATTATTATTATTATTATTATTAACATAGGCACGGCAGCCAAATTTCACATTGCTGTCATGAGTAGACCCATAAAAATAGTCGGCCATTTTGGTTTGAAGCGCCCATTTTAACGTCAATTTCCCCATTCCTGGGTTCCTCAAACATGAACTTGTCCTCTTTTTGCTCTTATCAGCAAAATAAAAGTCTGGAAACACACAGGAAGTGTGCCATTTTGGTGAGAGGCAGACATTTGATTATTTCCGTTCCATTCTAGTCCTCATATTTGCGATTTGTACCATTCTTTCATTGGATCATATTTTCCTCCAGTTTTGTGACAAACATTTCAAAAATATTTGCCTTCCCAGGGGATGTTTATATCCAGCCGACGCAAGACACCAAGAATCCTGTCATCTATGGAGTCTTCTCAGTTTCAGGGTGAGTTTCTTGACTGTTTTTGCAAAAAGATGACAAGTGGTTGAATCCCGGCGAGGTCAGGCCTGATAGCAAGTTATCCAAATTTGAGGAGGAAAAAAAAACAGCAGACGTGTAAGATTTCGATACTGGCAGGAAATAATGTCATGTTGAAAGCAGGATGATAAAAAAGCACTGCTAATCATGGAGGCAGCCTAGCGAGCCCCGTGTGGCCACTCTTCGGCAACGCGTGGGCGTTTTTCTATGTCAGTGTGTCAGACGGCTCTCGGTTCCGAGAGTATGTTTATGTTTCCTGCGAAGTAGCCTTTACCCGTGGCACGCGGCGCCCTCTCTGTCATTATCTCGGCACTCACTGGCTTGTTCTCCCGTCCAGATCTGTGTTTAAAGGCTCGGCGGTGTGCGTCTACTCCATGGCAGACATCCGCATGGTCTTCAACGGTCCTTTCGCCCACAAGGAAGGACCCAACTACCAGTGGGTGGCCTACACGGGCAAGATTCCCTACCCGAGACCTGGCACTGTGAGTGGTAAACAGATGATTACAGGAACATACAAATATGACTTACAACTTACCATCTTAAAAGGATATGGTGCCCTGAGATACAAGTTTTTCAAGATACGAGCTGTCGTTTGGATGATTCACCCCCCCCCACCCCCCTTTGACTTACAAGCAAATAAATTAGATACAAGGCAGATTGTGAGAAGCGCTTCAAAAAGAGGCTTAAAATTGTTTATTCCACTTCAAGTTTACTGTCAAACTGCATTTATATTAAAAACAACCACATTAATTTGCCTTAAATAAAATATTTTGTCTAAACTGGCGGACAGTACTGTATTCCAATACTCGCAAAACAACTCGCGTTAACTGCAGCTCATCAAATCAGTTATAACACTCTTCTTCATGTGTCTATCTGTGTTATACTGCCCCCGTGTGGCTAAGGCAAGCACAGCAGAAGGAGTTGCACAAAATTGATGCAAAAAGTGGCAAAAACTGTTGAATTCTTAAAAAAATATATATATATATTCAATTACTTTATATTTTTAAAACATATATAATATTATAGAGTGTTATTTTTCTTATTTTAAAACACTTTATCATTTTTTTTACGTTTTTTTAGTTGGAGGCTGGAATGGATTAATGGCATGTCCGTTCATTTCAATGGGGAAAGTTGATTCGAGTGTTTTGAGTTACAAGCATGGTCACGGAACAAATCTCCTAAATCGAGTCATTTATGAAAGTGTATACAGAGATAACACTAATCCAATATTTACACAAAAAAAACTTAAAAATGTAATGAATTGATAGAGTATAACTGCTTTAAAATAATGTATAAAGCCCATCATGAAATTTTACCAACTAACATGCAAATCAGATTAAGAAATTTCTATTTTTTAAAGGGTGAAATAAAAAAAAAATATTGAATTGAATTAAGGCACCACTGTATATGATGATGATTATTATTATTATTACCACACATATCTCACAGGAAAATGAGCAATAGGCATTCTTCGGTCAGTCGCCCTTGCTTTTGTTTATGAAGTCCAATTTGTACAGCATAGTGAACAGTGGTTAGCACGTCTCCCTCACTGTTAGGAGATTTGCCATTTGAATATTAGTGCCAGCTTTCCTGTTGTAATCTTCCAATCAATGACATGCATGTTAGGTTCATTGAAGACACCAACATTTTCCATTCACTGCAATAACTTGGTGTAAACAACAAAAACGGCAATTAAGTGAGAACTGTATTAAGCAAAATGATGCACTTATTAATAAGACAGAATTTTGGGGAATATCAAACTTTGCAGACAAAGAACACGCTTTTTTTCCTTCTTTTTTAATTTTTTTTATTTTTACCCATGACCCTAATGGGGTTGTGTGAATGGTTTGTCCAATTTGCGTATGCTAAAGCTGTAGTACTAATGATGTTTGTTTCTTGGCTCTGGGGCTCCCCCTAGAGTTGTAGAATGTCAATTACATGGGTTTCTAACACTCCCCTCAAAGAGAATAACCCCTTACTTAGTGTTCCATTAAATGAACTGCAGAAAACATTGAATTAAGGAATAACACCCAATGTAAAAAAAAAATAAATAAATAAAAATAAGTAGTTAAATCTGGTTTACATATGCTAAATTAGATATTTGTCTATTAAATAAGTGAAATAATTCACTTAGTGGCGCGTGTGTGTAATTGCTATGTAATATTTCATAATTGTATAATTAATTCAACATTTATTTTAAGATTACACCCTTACTCCAAAATTGCTTTACAGAACACTCCATAATAACAATGTGATTTTTTTTTCTTTTAGTATTGTAAAGTATATTTGAAAAAAAAAACGTAAACCGTCACACGTGTCATTTGTGAACAGTGTCCCGGAGGCACGTTCACCCCCAACATGAAATCCACCAAGGATTACCCGGACGAGGTGATCAACTTTATGAGAAACCACCCCACCATGTACAACACCGTGTACCCGGTGCACAAGCGCCCCCTGGTGGTCCGGACCAACGTGGACTACGAGTTCACCACCATCGCCGTCGACCAAGTGACGGCCGCCGACGGGAGCTACGAGGTCCTCTTCCTGGGCACAGGTGGGTGGAGCCACTTTTGTTATTATTGTTTGTGGGTTATTGTTGGGGCCCAAACACCAGAATTGGTGTTTGTTATTATTATTCTGATGATTGATTGGCCTTTTTGGCGACTTCAACATGACTGAAAATTCATCACATTTTGCGCACAAAAAAATGAGGGTCAAAAGTTAAGGTTTCAAAGTTAAGGTTTGAAGCCAATGGTAGGGTTTCAAATGGTGTCGATTGAAGGTTGGGCTTTAAATTGGGGTTTTAAAACAAAGTCAGGGTTTCAAATGAGGGTTTCAAACCAGGGTTAGGAGTTTGAAGTTAGAGTTTCAAATTAAGGTTTCAAGACGATGTTAAGGTTTCAAATGAGGGTTTTAAGTCTGGGTTAGAGTTTTAGATTAGGGTTTGGAGACAAAGTCCAGGTTATGATGAGCATTTCAAGTCTGGGTTGAAGAGGTTTCAAGACTGGGTTAGCAGTTTCAAATGAAGGTTTCAAGTCTGAGTTAAGGGTTTGAAGTTAGGGTTTCAGATGAGGGTTTTAAGTCTGGTTTAGGGATTTAAATTAGGGTTTGGAGCCAAAGTCAAGGTTGCAATTCAGGGTTTGAAATTGGGGTTTCAAATTACGTTTTCAAGCATGGGTTAGAGTTTTAAATTAGGGTATGGTGTCAAAGTGAGGGTTTCAAATTTGGGTTTCAAGCCAGGATTAGCGCTTTTAAATCAGGGTTTCGAATTAAGGTTTCAGTGGTGGGTTTGGGCTTGAAATTTGAGTTTGAACCCTAGATTTTAGGGTTAGGGTTTTGAGACAGGGCTATGCCTTCGGCTTTCATATGATTGTTTGAAGTCTGAGTTCGGGATTCAAATATGGGTTTGAAACTAAAATCTGCGTTTCAAGTTTGGATTTTTAAATTAGGGCTTCAAGGGGGGGAGTGTTAGGCTGTCAAGTCAGTTGCATTGTGGTTTCAAGCTTGTGTTAGCATCTCAAATTTGGGTTTCAGGCCACGGTTGACTAGAGTTTGAAGCCAAAGTGAGGGTTTCTAATTAAGTTTGCAATTCTGTATTTGAGCTTCAAATTGCACTTTGAAGCCCAAGTCAGAGTTTTCATCATTTTAAGGTTTGAATCTTATCCTCATGATGTGCTTGTCAGATCGCGGGACGGTACAAAAGGTGATTGTGTTGCCGCGAGACGACCTTCAGACCGAGGAACTGGTTTTAGAGGAAGTGGAGGTCTTCAAGGTTTGTCCCCACCATTTCAGTTGTCTTTCGATTTGTGGTTTGAGGTGCGAAAGCTTAATTCCTTCATTGCATTTCGGCAGGTTCCAACCCCGATCACCACCATGAAGATCTCATCCAAGCGCGTAAGTCGGACGGACGCCTCGCAAGGCGACAGCGAGGCGGCGCGTGTCACTAAACGGACGTTTTCCTCCTTTCCACAGCAACAACTGTACGTGGCGTCCGTGCTGGGCGTGACCCACCTGGCGCTCCACCGCTGCGACGTGTACGGCGAGGTGTGCGCCGACTGCTGTCTGGCTCGGGACCCGTACTGCGCCTGGGACGGAAAATCCTGCTCCAGATACTCGGCGTCACAGAAGAGGTACGTTCGTGTGAACATGCGAAGAGTTCCGCGCCTACACGAGTTTGCTTTTGCTTTAGATGAGGCGGTTTAGCTTAATGCTAACAAACAATGCATAACACCATAGACAGGCTAAAGAGTCGCGTTGGTGTCATGGTGTTATGTAACCCTTTGTAACGGATAATTTGATGTAAACAATGAAGCCGATGATAATACAATTTTATCATTATTATTATTATTATTATTATTATTTTATTTTTATTTTTTTTATCTTCTACTAATAACCACTAATATTACTGCATCTTACTAAGAAGCTGTGACCGTCTTGATGGCATGTACATTATATCTATGTGTTTTTATTATCAGGGATGTGATTTTTTCGCTAATTCGCGGAATTCCGCTTTTTTTATCTCCCCCCCCCCAAAAAAAAAATCCGATTTTTTATTTTTTTATTTTTTTATTTTTTTATTTTTTTATTTTTTTTTATTTTAGTAGTTAATTGTGTATGCACATGACTCCGACAGATAACATCTTCTGCTATAACAAAGACATTTGTGGTATGCTCTAATATGAGTTACTTTTCATTTGGTCATGATACAATTATTTGTTCATGAAATTTGAACTCTTCAACATTATTTATGTGTTAACTTAGTAATCACATTAGTTAGATATGATGATATTCTCAGTGATAGTTTTTAAAAGCAAAGGCAGTCCAATGTTTTTGAATGTGACTGATTTTGAGTTGACTAAAACTGCCATTTTATATGGGATAGTTCAATATACATTGAAAATTTATGCTGTTGTTTTGTCTATTTCTTTGTCATGTGAGTGCATTGAAAGTACTTAAAAACACGGAAAACCCATGAGCTCCCAGACCCCCGGCTAAATTTTCAGATAATTTCACTTTGGTCAAATCACATCCCTGTATTATACTGCCCCCAGGTGGCCAATGTGAGCACACCCAAAGAAAGCACAATGTTCATTCATTTGAAGCAAAAGTCTTCATATTGTATTTTTTTCACCGCAATGTTGACCATTTTAAAAGGACGTTCAATCTTCAACCCTTCTAGACGTAGCCGTCGTCAGGATGTCAAGTACGGCAACCCCATCCGCCAATGCAGAGGCTACAACTCCAATGGTGAGCATTGAAGTCATTTTTCACACCTCAACCAAAAATATTGAGACGCATGGCCTACCACAATACAAAAATGTCACAAAAAGTTACTGAATTTATGATGTTTTATCTCAAATTACGTACTTGTTCAGTTATATATTTTTTTTTTCTTTATTTTTTTGCTCATGCCCATCTGTTGACCTTCACTCACTGTCATTCAAACAGTACTACAAAAATTGCGAACTCACTATGTAAGCCGCTATATCATTGATAATGAGTTAATTTCTATTCATATGTCTCAAAAACAGAGATTTATCGACATGTGGGAAATGTTTAACCAGCGATGATGTGTTTCCAAACTTTTTTTATATACTGTATGTATATAACATATACACATATATAACAGTATATAACTACCAATCCCTACATTTTTTTTTGTTGTTATTTTACAGCCAATAAGAATACTCTGGAGACAGTTCAGTATGGCGTGGAGGGCAGCACCACGTTCTTGGAGTGCCAGGCCCGGTCCCCGCATGTTTCTCTCAAGTGGCATCTTCAGAAAGAGAACAGCGACAGGAGGAAAGAGGTGATTACAATTCATTTTTTAAATTATTATTACTACTATTATTTGTGGTCTTATTTTACTTTGCCAGCATGTTGTGGCAACAAAACCACGAATAGGTAAGTTTTTTTTAACAAATAAGATAATAAGGTATAGATTCCACAGAGGGGAAAACATGAATAGCTATCTCAATGCTAATGCTAATTAGCATCTACATCGCAATGCTTAAACCCTTTAAAGCTACGGATTGAACACAAATTGTTCACCAACATAAAAACAGACAAGATAAAAGCACTCACAGTCATATGCTCTTTATCCTCTGCATAGAATTGCTGATGATGCTCTATGAATTGTCATCCCAGATTCGCTCCGAGGGCCGCATCCTGAAGACGGACCAGGGCCTCCTGATCCGCTCCCTGCAGCCGTCGGACAGCGGCATCTACCAGTGCACGTCCACGGAGAAGAACTTCAAGCACACGCTGGTCAAACTGCAGCTGGTGGTGCTCTCCAGCCGCACCGTCAACAACGTCCTGGTGGAGACGGGCGCGCCTTCCCTGCCCCTGGCGCCGCTGCAGTCCAGCGCCTGGACGCCGAGCGCCGGCCAGTACAAGGACCTGCTGACTATTCTGAGCCAACCGGAGATGGGCCTGATCAACCAGTACTGCCAGGACTACTGGCAGCTGGGGGACGGCGGCGGCGGCGGCCTGGGGGGGGACGGCAAAGCCAAGACCTTGAAGGAGCTGAAGGAGCAGAAGAAGCCACGCAACCGCCGACATCGCGACGACGAGACCAGCCCCGCGGAGACATGAGGAGCCGGACACGGCCAGTCTACCACAACTCCCGAAACGCTACACTATCCCTCCAATGTTGAGGAGTGACTCATTACGGACGCAATACAGCAGAAAAGACAAAAACTCTTGGATGAAACACACAATATTTATTGTAGGTTGTAAAAAGTAATTCTTTGTACGTATCTAGGGGGATTTTTTTTTGTGAATAGGTTGCTGTTGTTATTCTAATGTTCTGGTTCGTGTTACTGACAATGTGTATTATGTTGAGGATGTCTTTTTTTTTTTATGTTTGGTGTTTTGGGAGCATCCACGCATGGACGAAAACTGAAAAGTGGAACTTCCTCTCGAAAGCTGTTAAAAGACGGCACAAAAAGAGCATTTTTCAGGACCACGCAAATGCCCACAGACTTGTCTTCATGTTCCAACGCTTGTACACACACATTTTTTTTTTTACCTCTTTTACCGGCAAAAACGTTTAATGACGTATACTAAAATCCCAATGAATGCCGCCAAAAACGTTAATTGACGTTAACTACGTTTTTCTTCCTCAATGGGCATTGCAACGTCTTGCTTTGTGAATGAAGTTGGACAATCCAAAAACACCCTCTAACTATGGCCAGCAGATGGCAGCATTGTATCGCTTTTCAATGGGCTCCCGTGTATCAAATTACATGAAAACATGGCGGATGTTAGGAAATAATCAAAGTGTTTGTCATATTAAATCTAATTCACAGAGTGTCACTAAACAAAAAATTACTGTCGAAATGTATCTTTTCACAAAAAGCTCGTTGTCACTCAAATTACCTTTTTTCAAATGTTGATTACTAACAACGTAAAAAGGTAGAAACATACTTTTTTTCTCTTTAAAGAATGAAATCCAATCATTCATATGGTATCCACCATGTTTATGTAGTCATAGCACACAATATTCTGCTTGCCTTGAAAAGTGTGTGATAATGCTCAAAATCGGCTGGCACTCTCGGGATTGTTTTTTTTTGGATAATGTTTGTTTTTGGAAAAGAGTTTGTGAGAGACCCAATGCCACAAAGGAAGTGCGAGTATGCGTCTCTGGAAAAAAAATAATAATAATTGAGAGACCACTGCAAAATAATTTGTCTTCATTGAGATGCAATGAATCAGGTTGCCATTTTTTAACGTCTGTCATGAGTCGTTCGCCTTCTGTTTCTACTACTATTTGCATCTTCACCAACATGTTGGGAAATATTGAATGGATTTAACATTTATGATTGTCCATGATAAATGATAATAACTCATGATAATCTTTTAAAGGTATCCAATAATCAGGCCTTTGTTGACTTTGATTGGAAAAAAAATATTATTAATATAATTAATTAATTATTGGTAATTTTCAAGGGTGCATTGAACACAATCTTCCTGCCGATCCCTGATCTTTAAAAAAAAGTCTGACCTGCCGATCGCGATTTTTGCCGATCCCGATTTTTTCATAACAAGCAGGATACACCTTCAGTGTTCCAATCTTGTTTAATTGGAAAACATTGAAAAATATCTGTAACATAATACAAACGGGTTGTTTAACTGCACATGAAGCAGTTCTCTCAAATAAAAATGAAAAGTCTATTAGTCATTTCAGCAAAAGAGGACCATAGCTGACTTTTTCAGAACTCTGAGGAACGAGATGAGATCGGTGGAAAAAATTATTAAATTTTAAGGGATCCACTAATCATCGATCACCCAAAATTAAAGAAATCAGGGCCGATAAATCAGCCGGTTTCGATCGATCGGTTCACCCCTAGTAATTATTGGATTATTGGTATGTGAATCGCCTACTTTAGTTCTCTTTACATCTAAATGTTGTATCTTCACATTATGATGGGGAAACGACCTTTTCGGAACACAAACATGAGAATCTCATCTCCAAAATGCAGATTCCAACAGGCAGCTATACTTGAGTGAGTCTGGACAAAACAACATTGGCAAAAGTATTGGGAAATTTACTTTTTTTGCAGGGGGGGGGGGTACTTTTGTGAACAGAGAACCCCCATATATTATATTTAACAAAATTATTAGCATCCAATTTTGTGGTAAGAGCCGACGTGGTGCACAAAATCTTAAGACAAAAAGTCTTCCTTAAAGAGTGAAAGGCTGCAAATTCCACATTCTTGTCGTGCTTCCACAACAGCCACGTGTCCCGATACTTTTGTCCATTTGTGATACGTCACAATACGGTCACGAAAGAAACACGTACACGCTCCAATGCGCACACACGCACTCACCAACTCACTTATACAAGCAGTCACAGACGCACTTTAACACGAGCACTCACACACAGAGCGTACATGTGTGCAAGCTAACATACATGACACGACGACAAACACACACGGTCATAAAAAGGAGACGTGATATTTGTTACATACATTTTATAATGTAAGATCTCACTCAAGTTCAACTTTGCATTCCTGCCGTTTTCACGTTTTGGTTTCATCAAGTCCAAATTGTGTCGCCACTGACAATGAATGATATCAAAATTCTGATTCATTCATAAAAAAAAAAACTACCGTAAAGGGGATGGGGGGCGGGGCTTGTTCGTCGTAAAGGTACAATGCTAGCAAGCATTGCCGCTACTAGCAATGTTGACAGGGTGTCTTTCTGTGGTGCATGGCATGTACAGTGTATGTAAACAGTGTTTGTCTAAAAAAAAAAAAAAAAAGAGAGCCTTTGTTCCTCTGGGTTCCTGTGGATGTCGGTGAATGTCTTTCTCGTGGGAATATAGAAATAATATCAAAGAAAAAAATTAATAAATATGGACTCATCTTTTTTTAAGAGGGTGTTGGAGTCCAGATTGTACTTCTATTTGAAATCGTATTTCTTGTGTTTTACAGACTTCCCTCGGGTTCATTGGTGCAAAAGTAATGACATTGATAGGTTGCACACTTGTTATGACTTGTAAAAAAAAATAATAATAATAATAATAATAATGACTTCTTCCCCATCAATGTTGTTGACTAATAAATAAAAGCTCTATATTTTATAATAACAAATCCGGTCTTGTGTTTGCCATTTGGTGAGGAAGCGGAAGCAGTTGCAAGTTAGGATTTGACCTTCAAATTAGGGCTCCATGTAAAGGTTCGGGTTTCGAACTATAGATTTGGGTTTCATATTTGAGTTAAAAGTCAGGTTGCGGTTAGAGACACAAATAAGGATTTCAAGAGATTTCAAGATGGGGCTTTTCCAATTTGGGTCTCAAACTACAGTTTAGTGTTTGAAATTGGGCTTTCAAGCCAGGTTTAAGGTTCAAGTTAAGATCGCAAGACGAAGGTTGAGGTTCCAAATTATTGTTTCGTGCCAAGATTAGAGATTGAAATTTTGGGTTCAAACTTGGGTTAGGGTTTTAAACAAACTAGGGTTTGAATACATAAAAAAAAAAAAAAAAAAGAATACTTCACACAAAAAACAAAGATGATTTATTAGGCAAGTGAGACGTCTTTCACACGCACACACCGACACACTGAGTAGATTAGGATGCTTAACCAGCCTTAGATTAAGGTCAATAAGATCTGTAGGGTGAAACCACAAAGCTCTTTAGACACTTCGCACCTCCCACACAAAAATATTCCACATGTCTTAAGAGTTTATATTAATAATAGTCTCCATTTGTGGTTGTTGTTGAACATACAGGGGTTTCGAGGGGGGGGGGGGGGGGGGGTAAGGTTTCAAATTATGGTTTGAATCTAGGGATAAGGTTTCAAAGTAGGATTTAAAGGGATAAGTTTCCATTTAGATTTTGAAACCAGCATTAGGGTTTCAAATTAGGGTTAGGGTTTCAATTTGAGATTTTAAAAATGGGGTTTCAAGAAAATCTGAGTGTTCACATTTGGATCAAAGAAAAAAGTTGGGGTGTCAAATTAGGCTTTCAAGAAAAAGGTTTCCAATTTTGCTTTCAAGCCAGAGTTAGGGTTTCAGAGTTTACAGTCGAGCTTTAAAGATGAAGTCAGGGTTCAAGGTAGGGATCTAAATTCAAAATCAGACGAGTACCAGTACGTAAAAACACACAAGGAATTTGTCTTCACAGTCCGTCCGAGAAACAGGAAAACTAACAATGACCAACAGAGGGAGACAGAACAGTAAGCCTGGTGGTTCGCTTGTTAGTGCCCCGAGTTTCTTAGATGGAAAGAGGAGGAAGAGAGAAAAAACAAGGCCCAATCTGTATGAACCTGGGAAAGGCGGTGCGACCTTTAAATTAAGGAAATTAGCAAAGGTTAGGATTTCAAAAATAGGGATGGACACGTTCGTTAGAGTTTCGCTTTCAAGTCTGGGTTAGGGTTTCAGATTTGTGTTTGAAGCCAGGACTGAGGTTTGAAATTAGCCTTCAAGACAGAATTAAGGTTTCAATTTGGGATCTCAGGTTTCGATCTTAAAATCAGGGTATCAAGACAAGGTCTAGGGTTTGAAATTTGGCTTTCATGCTAAGGGTTTCAAATTGGAGTTTGAAGCAAAGGTTAGGGCTTTGATCCAGGCTTTAAAGTCAGGGTTAGGATTTCAGAATTAGGGATGGACACGTTCGTTAGAGTTTCGCTTTCAAGTCTGGGTTAGGGTTTCAAAAAATGCTGGAGGTTCCAAAGTAGAGCATCAAACAAAGGTTAGTGTTTCAGATTTGTGTTTGAAGCCAGGGCTGAGGTTTGAAATTAGCCTTCAAGACAGAATTAAGGTTTCAATTTGGGATCTCAGGTTTAGATCTTAAAATCAGGGTTTCAAGACCAGGTCTAGGGTTTTCAAATTTGGCCTTCATGCTCAGGGTTAGGGTTTCAAATTGGCGTTTGAAGCAAAGGTTAGGGCTTTGATCCAGGCTTTAAAGCCAGGGTTAGGCTTTCAGGCTGGAGCCAGGATTCAAACTCGGAACATTCGAACAGCGAGGCGGCCATGCTAACCTCTCTCCTCCATCATGCCGCCCACATGCGGACTCATGCGAGCGACTGTGTGCAGCCTCATTGCAGATAAGCACTTGAGCCGAAGCTGATCTTCCGCTGAGCGCAGCAAAGTACCCCTCAAGACTCTCCGTCTGGTTCACCTGCGGACCCTCGCACCCCACAACCCCCCCCCAACCCTCACCCTCAACCACTCCTGTCCTTGCTCCTCATTGGTCGGCTTCGCCGTCAGGTGGGCAAAGAGGACGCCCGTAATCTCTCCTACACCGTCAAGGAAAATATTCCCAAAGTTGTTTACGGGTGCCGAGTCAGACCAGAGGGCCGATCTGCTTCTGGGTTGTTCTCCTGAGCGCTTTTGGCTTTGGCAGAGGGGCCGGAGCCGGGGACTAGCAGCATGGGGGCGGGAGCGAGTGCCGAAGAGAAGCGCTCCAAGGAGCTGGAGAAGAAGCTGAAGGAGGACGCCGACAAGGACGCCAGGACCGTCAAGTTGCTGCTGCTCGGTAAAGTTGGCAAGCGCTCGGCTTGGACGTGCTGAAGGCCCTGTAGCGGAGCTGGGAACAGTTACGGTGCATGAGGCCTGCTTATAGATAATGAGTGAATGAGTGATTTCAAAATGGAGGTCTCAATTTTCTCAGACAATCTGCAGACAGCTGATGATGATCGTGACAAACATGCAATTGGTGGCAATCTATGGTATTGCCAAGTTATATGTGTAAAAGAGAAAAAAAATATTGCAAAAAATAATAATAATAATAATAAACTTGTAGTACAATCATCATTTTGGATTTCAAAGTATTTCAATGAGGGGGGAAATGAAAAGTGGCATTGTAACTGTATTGTTGAATATGATTTTTTTTTTAATTCAAATCAGGTAAAAACACTACAAACTGAAACGTGTCAAATGAAAGACAAAAAGAAAAATCTAATGTTAAAAAAAGTCGTCAGAAAATAATTTTTTTTTAGAAAATGGACTTCAATGGAAACAAATGAAAAACATTAAATCTTCATTATAAAAATTACAAATATATATCAAATAAAAAAAAATTTTAAAAGGAAAATTAAATACAAATAATGATCAAAAAGTAATAAAAGGAAGAATACGGTACAATTTTCTGGTCTTAACATTTAACTTTTTTTTTTAAGTGTTTCAATTGGGGGTGGGGGGGGTCAATCTTTTACGTTCCAAGTATTACTATTAATAATAAATACATACATGTACACATACATACAATAACTCAATTGTTTATTTTAAATTAAGTCAATGCTTATTTTTTTCCCTTTTTTTAGTGTCAAATAAAGATTTTTTTTGAATTTTCATCAACTAATTCAGTTCAATTAAAAGTAAATTACATTTACTTTCACCATTTTTGAACTACATTGAATTAAATTCACACGTCAGCCATGATGTGATCACATGGTTCTACTGCAACATAGAAAGACATCATTATTTAAAAAATATATTGATATGGAATCCTTTCACTGTCATCGTATGACAGTCGGTGTGATCGTCTCGACGATGTAGGTCAGGGACACGAGCAAGTTTGTCCTGACATCAGCTTTGGAGCAGATTAGATGCGCTATAAGAAGCATTAAGAGCCATCGGCATTCTCCATATGAATACCATGAGCTCATCGTTATTGCCTTGCTAGTAATACCATATATGAAGTATTTGTCTTGTTTCCTTTTTGACAGTTATTATGTTTGTGTCGTGTAGGAGCTGGCGAATCAGGGAAAAGCACAATTGTCAAACAGATGAAGTAAGAATTTCCATTTTTCCTCTGGCTCATGTAAGTGCAATATTCGTCCACTAGATGGCCCCATGCAGGGGTCAGAAGTGGCACTCTGGACTTTTGAAGTTCAATTTGTAAAAAATAAAAATAAAAAATAAAGGTCTTTGTTATCTAAGTAACAGAATTTATAGGGGCCAAATTTGACCCCGTGGGTTCTCCAGGGTTAAAAGTTAGTAAAAAAAAATAAATCATACCAGACAAAAGTTTCGCCGATCGACACAAAATTGGGTTGTCTATCCTAACATGACGCATAGAAAAGTCTCAAGAACCCATGCCCAAATTTGTGGTAATTGTAAAGGTGTACCCAATAAAGTCACAGGTAAATTGCTTATCAGGCCACAGATACGAACCGTCACTTTTTTTTTTTAACTACAGAATTATCCACCAAGATGGCTACTCTCTTGAAGAGTCCATGGAGTTCATCTCTATCATCTACAGCAACACGCTGCAGTCGATCATGGCCATCGTGAAAGCTATGACCACGTTCAGCATCAACTATGGTCACTCAGATCAGCAGGTGGTAAAAAGCTGCCACGTACCACATTGTGAGTGCGTTCCAATGTGGTTGACCCGGTTTTCTTTTGGTTTCTTTTTATTACAGGACGACGCCAGGAAACTGATGCATCTGGCGGATACTATTGAAGAGGGCACCATGCCCAAGGAGTTGTCTGATATCATCCTGCGCCTGTGGAAGGACTCGGGCATCCAGGCAAGCTTTGACCGAGCCTCGGAGTACCAGCTCAACGACTCGGCCGGATAGTAAGGATCCAAATTTAAGATAAAAGTTGTAAAAAGAATAAAAAACAAGACAATGAGCTCCTTCCGAACTCTTTCTCTCTTAGCTACCTGAATGACTTGGAACGTCTGATCCAACCGGGCTACGTGCCCACTGAGCAGGATGTGCTCCGATCCAGGGTGAAAACCACCGGCATCATTGAGACCCAGTTTTCTCTCAAAGATCTCAATTTCAGGTGAAAGAAAGAAACACTCAACAGTGTCAAAAGCATACTTAGATATCATTTTGGGTAAACCCACTTGTCTCTTTGATAGAAGACTTCTCTCTGGACTACTTTCTAGGGATTAGAACCTTCCCAGGGGACAAAAAAAATCTTTTGGTACAAGAACCTTCTCTTGGGACTCAAACCCACTTTCTGGACAGCAACCTTCTCTTGGTATTCGAACTCTCTCTGGGGACTACAACCTTCTCTCAAGACTAGAACCTTCACTTGTGACGAGTATCTTCTCTGAAGAATACAACTTTCTCTGGGAACAATACACTTCTCTCAAGACTAGAATCTTCTCCCAGGACTAATACTTATATTCTGAACTACAACTTTATCTTGATACTAGAACTTTCTCTGGGGAATGGTACCTTTTCTCAAGCCTAGACCCTTCTCTCAGGACTAGAACCTTCTCTTGGCAGTAAAGCTTTCTCTCAAGACAAGACCCTTCCCCCAGGACTCAAACCTCCTCTGGGGGTTAAAAGCTTATCTCAAGACTAGAACCGTCTCTTGATACTAGAACTTTCTCTGGGGAACTGTACCTTTTCTCAAGCCTAGACCCTTCTCTCAGGACTAGAACCTTCTCTTGGGAGTAAAGCTTTCTCTTAAGACAAACACCCTTCTCCCAGGACTCAAACCACCTGCGGGGGTTAAAACCTTATCTCAAGACTAGAACCTTCTCTTGATACTAGAACTTTCTCTGGGGAACTGTACCTTTTCTCAAGCCTAGACCCTTCTCTCAGGACTAGAACCTTCTGTTGGGAGTAAAGTTTTCTCTTAAAACAAGACCCTTCTCCCAGGACTCAAACCTCCTCTGGGGGTTAAAACCTTATCTCAAGACTAGAACCTTTTGACAGGACTACAACCTTCTCTTGATACTAAAACTTTCTCTGGGGAACTGTACCTTTTCTCAAGCCTAGACCGTTCTCTCAGCACTAGAACCTTCTCTTGGGAGTAAAGCTTTCTCTTAAGACAAGACCTTTCTCCCAGGACTCAAACCTCCTCTGGGGGTTAAAACCTTATCTCAAGACTAGAACCTTCTGACAGGACTACAACCTTCTCTTGATACTAGAACTTTCTCTGGGGAACTGTACCCGTTCTCAAGCCTAGACCCTTCTCTCAGCACTAGAACCTTCTCTTGGGAGTAAAGCTTTCTCTTAAGACAAGACCCTTCTCCCAGGACTCAAACCTCCTCTGGGGGTTAAAACCTTATCTCAAGACTAGAACCTTCTGACAGGACTACAACCTTCTCCTGATACTAGAACTTTCTCTGGGGAACTGTACCTTTTCTCAAGCCTAGACCCTTCTCTCAGGACTAGAACCTTCTCTTGGGAGTAAAGCTTTCTCTTAAGACAATACCCTTCTCCCAGGACTCAAACCTCCTGTGGGGGTTAAAACCTTATCTCAAGACTAGAACCTTCTGACAGGACTACAACCTTCTCTTGATACTAGAACTTTCTCTGGGGAACTGTACCTTCTCTCAGGACTAGAACCTTCTCAAGAATAGAACCTTCCCTGCAAACTAGACCCTTTTCTCTAGACTATGCCCTTTGGGACCTGAACCTTCTTTCACTGCTATGGCAAATCTGCCACTTCCAATATGACAAACACACTGACATGGGCTTGTACACAGGATGTTCGACGTGGGCGGACAGAGGTCGGAAAGGAAGAAGTGGATTCACTGCTTCGAAGGGGTCACCTGCATCATCTTTATCGCTGCTTTAAGCGCCTACGACATGGTGCTGGTGGAGGACGACGAAGTGGTGAGATGCTTGGACATTGCGAGGATAAGGAAACGGGATACTGCTAAATTTGAATATTTTCTTTTATTTAAAAAAAAAAAAGTCATTAAATAGAATAATACTCTGCAGTGCTCAGACTTTGACCAAGGCAATCTCTTTTTTCCCACAGAACCGAATGCATGAAAGCCTGCACCTGTTCAACAGCATTTGCAACCATCGCTACTTCGCCACCACCTCCATCGTCCTCTTCTTGAACAAGAAGGACGTGTTCGTGGAGAAGATCAAGAAGGCTCACCTTAGCATGTGTTTCCCCGACTATGACGGTGAGGCCTTAGAACCAAGTACAAATTCTTAGTTACCGTACTTAAGTAGATCTGTCAGGTATCTGAACACATGTGACAAACAGCACTCCTAGCTTGCTTCCGCGTCGTCTCCTTCAGGTCCCAACACCTACGAGGATGCCGGTAATTATATCAAAGTGCAGTTCCTGGACCTGAACATGCGCCGGGATGTCAAGGAGATCTACTCACACATGACCTGCGCCACTGATACAGAAAATGTCAAGTTTGTGTTTGACGCTGTCACCGACATCATCATCAAAGAAAACCTGAAAGACTGCGGCCTCTTCTGAAGGATTTTCATACATGTGAGTCCAATCAGGGATTTAAGATGGGATTTGGGTATGATTTCTATGTGTTTTTGAAGCTTGGTTTTGGGTTTCAGGCAAGGGTTTACAAAATAATTTGAAGCCAAATTTAGGATTTGTTTGAAAGTTGGGTTTCACAGCACAGTTGGTGATCTGAATTGGGGTTTGAAGTCAATGTTTCAAATCAGTGTTAGGGTTTCAAGCCTGGGTTAAGCCTTAAGTTTCACTAGATTTTATAGCCCATTTTCCCGCCTAACCTCTGATTTTCTGTCTTACTGTTGTTGCAGAAATGTGTCATAATCCTCTCTGCGGACCCCGACGTCAACAAAGGACAGTAAACCTTCCCCTCGAAACATGTGTAAGAAGTCGTAGCTTTGACTTCTGTGGACTGAACAGGAACTATTAATCATCAGAATTCCCTCCAATTGAGTTTTTTGTTTTGTTTCTTTTAGTGGAGCTAACTTGGGAGGCTATGCAACGTGTAGCGGTTCTCTCTGACATGCACATACAGGTTTTGCACTTCAACCTCTGTTAGACTACAGTACTAATGGCTTTGTCCGACCATGTCATAGATTTTCCATTGTTAGATTGAATCATTTTAAATTGAAAAGTGAAAGTCTGCAACACGGTCGAGTGTTGAACAATCCCATTCAGGCATTACTGCGTAAAGGTAGACTCCACTATTAAAGCTTCTATAGACAACAGACTATGCCTCCTTTATTTTTAATGAGAAAGAATCCACAAAGTGGTGGAACCTTCTTCTGACCCATGAATGGTATATTGTCGGGGGTTGGAGGGACCATTAGGCAAGTTACAGGCAATTTCCTGGGCCCGCCCTCTAGAAAACTGATTAATAAAGTTTTCTCCTATTTAAATCAATTTTTGTTTTATCCTAAATTCACAAACTGCAAAATCTATCATGATCATCTCTGTAATATGCAAGCGAAGATTTGATTCGGGAAAACACATGGGTAAAAAAATTAAGGGTATAGAATCAAGTCAGAGTCTACGCAAGAGATTGTTTCAAATTAGGGTCTGAGGCCTAGTTTAGGGCTTTAAATTGGGGTTTGAAGTTTTTTTTTTTTCTCTCAGTATTGTTCATTCGGTAATTTTACCGATTTGACATGTCATCATCATTGCTCTCCTTTTTTAATTTTTTTTTTTTTTATTTTATTTTATTTTATTTTGTATGTGGGTGATTATGTGTATGTGCGTGTGTGCGTGCGTGCGAGTGAGTGTGTATTCATTAGTTCACCTAAAACCTATTGGAAAAAAAATCCCATACCGTTCACCTAAACCGAACACTTCCAGCCAGAGTCGTGAGGCCGTCAGGAAACCCGAGGAAGGACCAAAGAAAGGGGGTTTGAAGTTAAAGTTGGGATTTCACGCTGGAGTTTGAATTAGGGTTTCAGGTTGAAGATAAGGTTTTCTAGCCGGGGTTAGGGTTTCAAGTTAGAACTTGAAGCTAAGGGTAGGGCTTCAAGTCCGGGTAAGGGTTTCAAGTCTGGATTAAGGGTTAAAAGTTAGGCTTTCAAGTCCAAGTTAGGGTTTGATGCCAAATTTGTCTTATTACATTCGACAGATACACACTCAATTGTGCTCTGGTTCCTGTGCAACAAGTTTAATCAGAAAACAAACACATAAAATTGTGCCACTTATAAAGAAAAAAATACCTTATGGCCTTACAGGCAATAACGAAGACGTTATTTTGTGAGATTGTTCATTATTAGTTTTTCCTTAAACCCTGAGACAATTGCAGCAGATATGAAGCAATTTCAATACTCCTCATAAATCAGAAAAAAAAGCATGTAAGAAAATGTTTACAGAAAAATAAATGGCTTGAAATAGTAGTTGTAAACATCTGTACATGGAATTGCGAACACAAAATGACTGAAGGCACTTTTAAAACAGTGATCAAAATGTTTGCATGTGATTCTGTACATTATTACATCCAACAAATGAAAAGCAAGAAGCACAATTTAAAAACGGGGATACAGCCCTTGTGGGAAAGTACAAACAGGCACTGAATGCTTCATGATGTGTTAGAAGAGCTGTTTTTTTTTTCTCTTTCTCTAAAACACACGCATGCATGCGCACACACACACGCACACGGACACTCTCCAAACACTCCAAATTGGCTGACAGATCTGAACTACGGAAAAATTCAAAGTCATGGTCCAGCGGAAAGATCTCCGTTCACGCGGTAGCCATAGCGCACCCGAGCAAACGAGACTCAGAGCAGCCCTACCATTTGATCGATCTGCCTCATGTAGACGCTCTTCAGGGGCAGCGTGTAGCGCCGTGAATCAGGGACCCGGATGCACTGCAGTGTAAGAAAGGACCAAGACGCGATTAGCGCTGAGATATACTCGACAATGTTTTATGAAAAATTGTCATCATCCAGAAGGAAAATGTGACCACACAAAAAAAAACAGCAACAACCAAGACGGCGTTTCCTTACGTTGCTGGCGTTCCAGAACGGCTGCTCAGTCGTCGTCGTCTGCAACGGCGCGTCGTCTTCACGCAGACACTTGCCGCTCCGTCCTTTCTCTCGGAAGCGCTTGTCGACGGGCATCACGTGACCCTCGGTGGTGAAGATGTACTTGTTACCTGATTTGTGAAGCGGGTTGTCCTCATCGAACAGCTGCAGTTCAAATAACAACATGAAATTGTTTGTTTTTTCTAAATCGGGAAATTGTCAGCTCATACCAGAAAAAGGTATTTGCAGGTCTCGCTGAGGAAGAAACTCTCCATGCGATCTTCTTTGGATTTGTGCACAACGTGATGGAGGGTAGCGTAGCCACATCTGCAAATCACGCAGATTACGTCAATGTGGAGAAATGAAATGAGTTGGGGAACAAGTGCACTGTACGCACCTGACTTTGGTATTGTTCTCAAGGCTCTGAAGAATGTCCATTCCAACATGCAAGTAGAAAGGATTTTTGGTTGCCTGCAAAGGCAAAATGACATTAAATACAATTGGATGAAATTAGAGGTGCAACAATGAATCAATAACTAATCAATTATCAACTTAATTGGCAATTATTTTTGATAATCGATGAATTGCTTACTTTTTTAAATTCAAAATGCTAAAACTTCAGCTTCTCAACAATAAATATTATTTGATTTCCGTAAACCTCCATGAAAGTGGATTAATTATTTGTGTTGAATTAAAAAAAAAAAAAAAAAAAAAGCTTTTCATTTGCAAAACAATGATCAACATATTTACCTGTTTTCTGACATGTTACAGACCAAACCAGTAACGGAATCATAATCAATTTTATGTTTGAGCATTTTCAATTTGAAATAATGACATATTTTTGAATAAAAGGATTGAAATTAAAATTTATGTTATCCAATTCATCGATTAGTCAACAAAATAATCAATAGATGAAATCAACCTTAGGTGAAATTTGAATATTTCACTAGCTGAGATATTTTTAAGGAAAAACAATTATTTTATTGCAATATGTATATTTCATTATTATCAATTTTATATCTTTAAAATATTTTTATAAGAATACATATTTAAAATACAGTAATTCCTCATTTATCGCTGGAGTTATGTTAAAAAAAAAAAATCGCAATAGGAAAAAATACCACAAAGTAGTCATCTTTTTTTTTTTACGCTTATATTTAAATCTCCCGTCACACTTTTTATACTTTTCTCAGACAGGTGTTTCATTTCTTGTTTTAAACACTCATTATTTAAAAAGTACACAGCTGATAAAAAAATAAAAAAAAAGCAAAACTGCACACAAAAAATAACCTGCGAAACAGCGAGGCTGTGAAAGGTGAACCGCATTATAGCGAGGGAACACAACACTTTTTTAAATACAAATATATAGTAACATTATTTTTTTTACAAATATTTTATATTATAATTTGTTTAATATGGTAGTAATTAAAAAAAATAAGTAATATATCGCTATTAAATTGGCTTCTTTTTTAAATATACTGATTGTCAGGTAAGTGACGGTGGGTCACCTGGTAGAGCAGATAGGTGGACTCCACCAGCTCAGGTCTGAGCGGGTAAAAAAGGACATCGGGAGCCTGCCGCTGCCAGTTGTACCTCTCCGGTAAAGCCCCGAAGCGCTTCCAAATGGCGTAGTAGAAGGCGTGGAGGCAAATGGCGTTCTCCACATCACCGTTTAGCACCTAAAAAACAGCGCATCCAAAATAGTTTTCGTTAGACTTGCATCACAACTGTCAGCGTGCTTTTTGTGCACGCACACGCTGACCTGCAACCCAGGAAAAAAAGCCTGCAGGGAGTCTATCCACGTATTCATGATCTCGCCACTCATCATGTTCACGTTGACGTAAATGGGCGGGTCGCCTTCTCCTTCGTTGCACGACTCTCGCCTACGGGAACGTAAACAACGGCCTTGTAAGATGGCTAACCAGGCAAAGGTCAAGACGAGAGCATTTCAACCACGTTGTCAACGGGGGTCCCTCACCCTCGTCTCAGGTGGTTCTGGATACTCGCATAAGCGGCCTGGAACATGGCGTAGTCCTCCTTCTCGCCGAACAGGATGTACGACTTGAGCAGGTACTCGTAGAAGGAGTCCATACCGGCGCCCAGACCGCTCTGCTTGCCCACCCAGTGGCCCGTTTGGATGTTGACAATGTTGCCTGAATATGGGAATTTTTTTTAAACACTTTCCAAAATGTGACGATTGAGCTGAAATGTTTGAAGGTGCAATGGTTTCAACAGGTTAAATATGTAGAGAGATATAAAAGGATTTCAGTGGGATTATTTTCACGTGAAATGCAGAATTTTGATAAAAATGTGAAAAATCATTCCCAAAGTGATGCAATAGTACGAAGGACAAAAAGTAGACAATGACATTTCTGTGAATGCTCTTCAACATTCATAGTACAATGAATTTTTCGATCCCACATTTATCATTTATGTTGGGATTTCAACTTGAACTTCATGATATATTTTTTTGTTTTAATCTTTAAAATTTACTACTGTTCGCTCATTCAAATGATGTAGCAAAATATTTTCTGCTAACCTTATCAAAAATGCAATTTTTGATCCATGAACATAAGTTTTTTGTGTGTGTTTTTTTTCCCATACCCTGGAATATTTTTTCCATCCTATTCTATTGAACACCCCCCCTAGAATGGAACACCTGGAACCCAGTTGGGTGAGGTGAAATGCCTCAAAAAACAATTTTGATGACTGCTGCACCGTACCTAGCAGACCAGTTTCGCTGTTCCGGAGCTTCCAGAGCGCCCTGACGGCTCGTCGAGCCACAGACTCAAATGTGGAATCTCCGGTCAAGCGGCTGAGAATTCCAAACTCCACCAGTAGAGATCCAGCACCCGCGGTACACGTCTCGTTAATACTGCCAGACGGCACTCCGGTTTTTAGATTGACCTGAATTTGCGAAAAAAAAAGAAATCTCATGCGAAATAAGGAAGAGTGAATGCGAGGGCCTGAGGTGTGTGGAACTCACCCTAGGGTAGGGAATGCCCGTGCTTGTGTTCTCGAAGGCGGGCAGCAGGCGCACGGCCAAGTCGTGAGCCAAGTGCAGCAGTTGGTTGTCGTAGCCCTCAAAGCTCACCCTTCCGAATGGATGCTTGGAGTCCGTCAGCAGAATGTGAGCCGAGATGAGGCTGCCCAAAATTCTTCATCAAACGAACGAGGCAAATATTTTACACAGTTATTTTGGACTGCAGAGTTTCCAGATGATTTGTTAAGTAGTGAGATATAATGGAGAAATTGTTAATAAGGTCCATTTTTTCCATGCAGTGATACAGAGGGGTTCTGAAGGTATAAAAATAGAATGTTTGCATATAAACTACTAAGCTTATGTTGTATATCGGCTACTCTGGTTCATAAGTGTTTTGTTGTATTGCTGCTGCAAGTGGTTCAATTAAAATAGCAAATAGTGATGGTGAGAGTGGGCATTCTTGCCTCGTTCCCTGTTGAAGTGTAAAAACTTGGTGAGTTGATCCCATGTGTGATTATTGTGAACTCTGGTGAAGTGCAAAGAATCGTGATCCAATAGATGAATGACGCACCAAAACCAAATTAATGTGTTGAACAGGATGGGCTAGTTTTCTTCCTCAGATGCTTTTTTTTGTGTCTAATGATACAATTATTGTTTGGTTTGACTGACTTTGTGAAAGTTTTTTTTGGGGGGGGGATGAAGCCGGTTTGGTCAGGATGGTAGGTATTTCTAAAAAATATATGTTGTGTTGCAGATTGCCCCAGCTGGATCAAATAATGCCACTGCAAAAGGTATCTGTAGTATAAACATAAACCTAAGGTATTTATGAAACTAAATATGTATTGTTGAGTTGGGGTTTTGCAGCAGGTACCTGATGTTGGCCTCAAAAACCTGCACCGTTGAGTTCTTGTCAAAAGACACGGTGTCGATAACCAGCTCGACGGCCCGCTGGAACTCTGTGACATTTCCCAGCACCTGAGGGAGGAAGCCCAAATGACATGTTTGGCAACAATCAAATTCCAAAGAAAAACACTCCAGACACTTCTGCACCGGACTGTGTACAAAGAGAACAAATTAATTACATACCAGCAGTGTGTCTAAGACATCAATGAGTGTTAGCGAGTAGTTTCCCAGGACATCATTGATGTTGATGTTAGAGCTGTAATTCAAAATGTAATAGTCATAAAACAATCATTAACAAAGAATGTATGAATTTGACACTTGAAATGTCCATTCATCCATTTTTTTAAAACAACTTCACTCATTTGACTCGTAGGTAAGCTGGAGCTATCTTTGCTGACTTTTGGTGAGAGAAGAGGGCGAACATACATGTTTTTGGAGTGTGTGAGAAAGTCTGTAATCCAAGTATCATTTGTTCTATTTTAAATTGGCTATTAAAAAAATGAAAAGGTTACAAAAGGCATGCAATGGACTAATCTGTCTACTCCTTCTCAAAAATGTAAACATAAGCATTTGGTTGATGACTGTCTTACTTTCTGTTTCATTGCATTCACTGACAATGTGTCTATTTTTTTTTTGCATGCTTGTTTTATCTTTATACCCACAATTGCACTTATAATAACACTTTATTTATTTTGTATATTCTGGAGGGGGTGCGGGGCTTATGAATCCTTTTTAGTAGACTTATTGAAAGAAAAAGATACATTGAATGTGTATTTGGAAATTCCAATACTGTATTGCCTTAATTATAAACAATGTTAAGTCAGAATGTGTATGGGCCTTTATTACAAATGCAAATTATATACACATTAAGCGTTGTGTGCCACCCCAAAACGACGCCTGGTATTTTTCTCTGACTCCGCCACTGCATGGTATCTTGGTACGTAATGTCAACTCACGGGTTGTGGACGTCAGGACCCCTCCCCACGCAGTCAATTGGGTTGAGCTCGTCTTTGGGGAACGCATATTTCATGTAGTTGTCATAACCGAAGTAGAACATTTCTCTGGCCTTCTCCTTCATGGTGTCTTTCAGCGTTCCCGGGAAGATGCTGTATCTGCGGACGTAATCGTCCTTATTGCCATCGAAGAAGCTCAGGTAGGACCTCTTCGGAGACTCTCCCGCCACCTTGGCACAGGTCCCGGTGGTCTCATCATGTTCGTAGCCGCTTATCCGCTGGGACCACGAGTCGCCGCCTTTCCTCTCCCTGGTCGAGGGCTCTTCTGCGCCGCCGCCGTCGGAGTGGCTGGTGCCCAAGCTAACATACGCTCCGAGTCCGAAGGCGAGCCACAAGCTGACAGACAGCCTCAGCACGACCACACCGACTACTAACGACCGCCATTGCATCTTTACTCTGGCTCGCTGTTAAAACTCATAATTTGGGTGCGTACACCTGCTCAAAGTAAACCAAAACGATGTCGTGGACTCTACTTTTAACACAGCAGCAGAAGTCCCAGAAGAAGTGACAGTGAGTGCCCCGAATCACACGGTTCCTGTCAACAAACCAGCCCCGCCCCAAGATCGGGGCCTGTGATTGGATCTCATGTT
Organism: Vanacampus margaritifer; assembly: GCF_051991255.1. NCBI lineage: Eukaryota > Metazoa > Chordata > Actinopteri > Syngnathiformes > Syngnathidae > Vanacampus > Vanacampus margaritifer. The sequence goes on along the minus strand of NC_135439.1, from coordinate 6,223,663 downwards.
ATGACGTTGAACATGTTCTTACAATGATTTGTCCCAGCAGCTGTCAATCACGGAGCGGTGTTTAACACGTTTAACATGCGAGCCAATAGGAATCAATTGTGTGACCGCTTACACGTCGCTTTCATTTACATCCGGGGATTCTTGGGTGTTTGAATCATAATTCTACAATTCTAACTTCTATAACATGGAACTTTTTTTTTTTAGTGCTGGCCATACACGGACTCATATATATGAATGGACTAACAATGCCGCTTACTCGCCGTCGAAAGTGAAACCAGTAAACCACGCGGCGGCCATTTTACGTTGCCACAAGTAAGCTCCAGCGATTTTTTTCTGTCTACGGCAAAAATTCCACCGCGTATGATATAGGGTTGTACTAATAAGCCTGGGATAAGCGCTACGAGCACATTTCATCGCAACGAATATGATTTATTTATTTTTATTTTCTCTAATATTACTCCTAACGCTGCTCAAAGATTCATCTGCATCATGTTGTCAGAACCATCAACAATCAAACGAAAGGAAAAAAATTGCTATGAAATATAAACATTTGAATGGTCGATGCAAAATTCGTTCTGAGATTACTCTTACAACACAAGGATCCTTACGTAAAACACACTGAGAAGTGTTTTCAGCAGAAAAATAGCATGTTAGTACCAGCGGCAACGTAAAATGGCTCCCGTGGCAATTTTTTTTTTATGGTCCGTGGTGCGTCCAATAACAAATAATAAACCAATTCATCCTCTTCCTTACCTTTAAGTACTTTGAAAATGAAAACTATATGTACATTTCATTAACTACTTTTTTATTTAAATATATGTATATTCATCAAGAATTAATGAGATAAGCAGATTAAAAATACTGTATATTTTTGCTAACCAATTTTATTTTGTTTTATTTTTTGGGGTGTGAAGGAGGGTCTAAATTATTGCAAATATATTACATACAAGGCTCCTGATAATGCAAAAGCGCAGCCCAAATTAAATAACGTAGTGGGCCATCTTTGGCCAAGTTTACATAACATGCTTTGACACCAAAACTCAGTTTAGTTCACATATTAAACAGCAAGCCTTTAATTGAATACATTGAAGTAATTGGTGTCTTTAATCCCCCCTTGGCACATACCTCGCATGCCGCGTTGCTGCAGATGAGACATTTGCGCAAGGCACTTTAAATGTTGCCGCTCTCACGGTGCAAAAGGGATCGCTAGGAGGCTTCTTTTTTTTTTTTTTTTTTACAAAGCAGAGTACAGTTTACACAACACAACCCTGCAGCAGACGTCCTTTTTGATCATTCAGACTTTAAATAGAATACCATATTCATACGCGCAATTGCTATTAAAAATCATACAAGCTGGATACGATTTGTACAGACCTGCTTGGCTGCTTAATTATCACAAATAATATACATGGAGGGGAAAATGGATCCGCCCAAAAATAATAATAATAATAATAATAAAAGGCTGCTTTACCATTTAAACCAAAACATTATCATAAGTCACATCGTACAAATTTACAGAACAAATAATGCCAATTACATGTCATTCATTTGGTATCAGGATTACATTTTGGGGTAGTGCATTCCCAAAGTGTTTGTGGTACAAATGGAAAAAGAAAAAAAAAAAGAGCAAAAGAGTGCATCTGACGAGTTAAGGACACATCCGACGTGGCATGACGGTAGCATGGCAAACAGCTGGCATCAACATCTCCCCCTCACTGTTTTCAGCTCCTCCGGGACTTTGAGTGCTGAATGAGCCACTGAAGGGTAATATCTGAACACACACACAGAAAACAAACATTCTGGATGATTGCACTTTTTCAACGACAGAACTTTTTTTTTACCTCGACTCACCAATGTTGTCTTTTTCTTTGCAAGAAACTGAGTAACAGCATATCTCCCTGTCCTGAATGGCAGCCAGATTCCTACAAAAGGAAAATGATTCATTCATACAAATAAAAATGAAAATATGTACAGGGCTTAAAAAATGTACAAGACCAGATTGTTATTGTGACCTTGGATTTTTGCCAAGTTTGAGCAGAACTCTGTCGTAAACCGTGTAGCCCCCTCTAGTGTGGACTTACATTTTCTCAATCAGCTGCTTTTCATCTAAAGCGGTGGGCAGGTCTCTTTTGTTCCCCAGAACCAAAACCTATCACAACAGACAAGTCATGATTGGTGGAACAGGTTGTCATGGTTTAGTATAAGGAGTGAAAATGAACACTCACGGGGATTCCTTGCAACTGAGGTTTGTCTAATAGATTGTGAAGCTCGTTCCTCGACGCCTCCACCTTATCTCGGTCTGCTGCGTCCACCATGTATCTGCAAATGAGCAGTACGGTTTATTTCAGCATCTGAATCCATCACCTGGTTTCACAACGGCTAATTTCGAAAAGTTTAGGCCCCTCACACTCGAACAGAGAGTACATGTCACTGTCGATTGTCGAGAGTGTGTGTCGGGATTGTGGAAAAAAGATGATGCAGTTCTCAGGGATGTGATTTGACCAAAGTGAAATTATCTGAACATTTAGCCGGGGGTCTGGGGGCCGCTGGCACCCAGCTAGGTCCAGGGCAGTGCCCTGGTGGGGGGACAAGGGCCCGGAGCTCATGGGTTTTCCGTGTTTTTAAGTACTTTCAATGCACTCACATGACAAAGAAATAGACAAAACAACAGCATAAATTTTCAATGTATATGTGTTATTGTTATTGTTCATACATTTTTAGACTTTCATACCTTTCTGTCAAATTCCTGACATTTTTGGCAATTTTGTGGACGTATGGTAATTTTCTGCCTCTCTTCTTCCTTTTTGTGGAGATTTTATGGCTATTTTTTCTGCCTTTTTTTTGCTAGCAATTTTCTCACACTTGGCAATTTTGTGGACATTTTAAAGTAACTTTCGGGATCTTTTCTTTTGTTTTTTTGCCATTTTATGGTTACTTTATGAACATTTTCTTTCTTGCCTTTTCTTAAATGTATTATTTTGGCAATTCCAAAGACATTTTGTGGTAATTGTCTCCCTTCTTTTGTTTTTGGACATTTTATGGTTAGGCCTACTTTTTGAATGTTTTCTTTTATGACTTTAAAAAAATAATAATAATTCTGACATTTTTTGCAATTTCATTTTATGGTAAATTTCTGCTTTCCCTCTTCCTTTTTGGATATTTTATGGTCACTTTGCGGATATTTTTAGGTGATTTAAAAAAAAAAAATCCTGTACCTTTCTTCTCTCTCAGACAAGAGTATTCATTCTTTAAATCTGGACGACTATTCCATGTCTGTACCATGCTTCTCTTACCCAAACATCAGTTTGGATCAGGGCTGGACTGGCTGTCATACAGGGCAGATGCCTGGTGGGCCGGCCTCTTTTGGGGCAGATGCAGTGCTTTTTAATGATTATTTTTCTCCATTTGACCCCAAGAGTACAGTACACAGGGATGTGATTTGACCAAAGTGAAATTATCTGAAAATTTAGCCGGGGGTCTGGGGGCCGCCAGCCCCCCGGAGCTCATGGGTTTTCCGTGTTTTTAAGTACTTTCAATGCACTCACATGACAAAGAAATAGACAAAACAACAGCATAAATTTTCAATGTATATTAAACTATCCCATATAAAATGGCAGTTTTAGTCAACTCAAAATCAGTCACATTCAAAAACATTGGACTGCCTTTGCTTTTAAAAACTATCACTGAGAATATCATCATATCTAACTAATGTGATTACTAAGTTAACACATAAATAATGTTGAAGAGTTCAAATTTCATGAACAAATAATTGTATCATGACCAAATGAAAAGTAACTCATATTAGAGCATACCACAAATGTCTTTGTTATAGCAGAAGATGTTATCTGTCGGAGTCATGTGCATACACAATGAACTACTTAAAAAAAAAAAATCTGAATTTTTTTTTTGGGGGGGAGATAAAAAAAAAGCGGAATTCCGCGAATTAGCGGAAAAATCACATCCCTGAGTTCTTTTGAGTGAATGACGGACGCCATGTAAAAAAAAAAAAAAAAGCCACAAACGTTCACGCTTGATGATACACTTGATAGCTATGATGTAGATAGTTTTACCTTGAAGAGATTATTTCCATCTATTTAATAGGAAATATGTATTCCAAATACAATTCCCAGATGTTCACAGAAGTAGGGAGAGATCAACTTTCTGACTGAATTATAGGCACTGATATTCAGCATTCAGCAATGCGCTAACTTCAGGGAACTATTTATTTAAATTTTCACTTTAAATCAATAAAATAGCTTTCTTCACTTTTAATAAATACATCATCTTTTCACTTCACTAACTTTATAAGATATGGCGCTGACACTGAACTCCCTGCACTTTTTGCTTTTGTGTGAAATTAAAACATAAATAAATGAAAGTTTAACATTTCAGACATACTGACATTTTGGAAATAATTATTTAAACTTTAAGGCTATATTTACTTATTTAGGTTTTCATTTAACTTAAGAGATGCTGGTGACCCTGAAAGCCTCCTGCACTTTTTGTTAGAATTTTAAAGCAAAGCTATCTATGGTCGCTATGTCTAAAATTAAGTTATTTTAACAAACATGTTTAATGGCATTTCAACAAAGTTAAGCGTTAGAGCTGATTTATTTTATTTTTTTAATTTGACACTGATATTTTCCCTTTTATATCGACTCCAAATATTGGTTGACTACTAATAGTACACAATAACACAATAGCACTGGGAAAAAAAATACTGGTGTATCACAGGGTAACCTCCCAAGTACTGTACTTACACGATGGCATTTACGCCTCGACAGTAGCGCTCCCACATGCTCCGAAACCGCGGCTGCCCTCCGATGTCCCAAATCTGCAGAGAAAATGTGTTGCCATTCTATACGACTTTCTCTTAGTAAAAACAACACATGGATTTATTTATTTATTTAAAAAAAATTTAAGCAGAAAGCTGGAAACACCTACCTTGATGGTGACATTTCCTTTGGTGACCTTCCTCATATTGAAGCCAACTGTGGGAATCATGTCTTCGCTGAAATGGCCAGACTGAACGGAGACACATGGATAAATTGGAGGAAAATTCGTTACTTTTGTTGACAGGCTATGGGTTAAATTAACAATCAAATAATCATTCACTATGGGTGGAATGAAATTAGCAATCAATTGTTGATCCATCCACCCATTTTCTATGGCCCTTGTCTTGATTATACTGAGGAAAAAAAGGTTATACAATGTTGCAAAGACTTTTAAAAAATTGCTCTAATTTGTTACTGCTATTTTTTAAGTACTGTATATGTTATGTTGTGATCACAAAATTGGCCCATTTAATTATTTTGGCCTGCGTAAGCACGACATCTAGTGGTCATACAGACACACATTACAACCACACACAAACAGCACATGACCACACGAGGTCACCTGACACAGATAAGTGGAACTGAATGCAGCAGTCTTATGACTGGAGGAAGTTCCACAAGCACTTGCAGGGTGGAACGGAACCCCAATCCGACCAAACATTTCAGGGTCAACGACGTATTTCACATGACTTAGACAAAAAGGTGCTCATTTTTGTCAATTTAAAAAAATAATAATAATAATAATAATAGAGTGAGAATTGTATTTGTCCTTGCAGGATTATAATGTGTATAATAAATTAAATTAACATTAAATACTGGTAGTACCACATCAGATTAAACGACTGTTAGAACGACTACTACTAAAACTGAAATATTGAGCCATCACAGAAGTTGCAATGACGGGACGGGACACATGTCAGCTTCAGGAAAAAGAGGTTATGTGTATACATTTATTTATTTATTTATTGTTTTTGTCTTATCACTTAAACTGTTTGTATTGTAAATATACTTCTTCACTCTTGAAAATGTAAAACTCAAGGGCCCAAAAAATACACACACACAAAATAGTGTTATCTTGTAAAAATCAAAATGAACTTTTTTCATTTTTCTTCAAGACTGACTTTTCTCTCATAAAATTACTTGAAAAGATGACTATGATCGTAAATTTTTACTTTTTTCTTGAAATACAAATTTCCCCCCCCAAAAAATATTTACACTACTTTATTCATGTAAAATTCTGACCCTAATGTTGAAAACGTGTTTTCCTCGAAAATATCTGACTCATAAAAACACGACTTTTTCTACATCCTACTTTATTTAATAAAAATACATATTTTCTTATGGAAATATGACTATACTTGTAAAATGCAGACTTTTATCTTGAAAACCCAAAATATATTAATTCACGTAAAACTATAATTTATCTCAAAATTGAAACGGTCCTATATTTTTTTTTTTTATCTGAATATTTTTGTAAAATTGTAATTTTAATCTTGAATTTGTGTCTTTTTTTCCTTAAAATTGTTATTTTATTTTTTTAAATATAGGACTATTCTAAATAATAAAAATAATAATAACAGTCTTTCCCCCAGCGTTTATTATATATTATTAATTATATATTATTATACTCTCATAAAACGCTAATCTCAAAATATCACATATTACACTTTTAATCTGGAATTTTTTAATGTCAGTTTTGTTAAATATTAGATTAAATTCTTGTAATATTGTGACTTTAATCCCAAAAATATATATACACAACTTTTTTTGTGACAATAAAACTTTATTCTCGTAAGACATTAATCTTGAAAATGTGCCATTTTTAAAAACCTACTTTCTTGAAAATGAACTACATTCTCATTTTAAAAAAAATACAATCTTAATGTTGCATAAATTACTTAAACATAAATAATTTATTATTTGATAATACATAGCTTTGTTTTCATAATACAATCAATTTAGTCTAGAAAATGTAACATTTTAACTTTATAATATATATATATATATTTCACTTTATGTGTGTAATTTGTATGTAATAAAGTCAGAATCGCGTTTTTAACGGGAAATTGAAACGTTTTACGTTTATTGGTGACAGCTTTATTCTCGTCATAAACTCAAAAGCCAAACACTTTAGCTTATCGTGTTAGCAAGCCTAACTCATTCAACTCCGAACAATAAATGAGACGCTTTAAAAATATATATTTTTTAATGAAGGCTGGACCGCAACGGCGTAATATTACATGATGTCTGAGCCGCAGAAAAGCAAATTAAATCGACGATCGTCTTACTAGTCATCGTTCTCCCATCATTAGCGCTAATGCTATTAGCATTAGGCTAGTTAGCTGTAGCTAGCAGGTGAAGACTTACGGCGATTACGTTGACAAACGTCGTTTTCCCCGAATACTGAAGACCGACCAGGGTCAGCTCCATCTCCTCCTTCCAAAACAGGGACTTGAACCAGTCTAGAAGCCGGTTTATTAGCGCCAGCATCTTGGGAAGTCGGTGGTGGTTCGCCTCTTCCCTCCCTGTCAGATGTTTAGTTGGGCTTTTCCAGCTCGGGAGGGGAAGGGAGGCGGGGAATTGGGAGTCACCCAGCCCGTCATGTGATCACCAGTCTGGCGCAGAGGGGTGAGCTAGCGCCGCTACAGGCGGAGGGAGGAAGCACCAGGGCGAAGCTCATTACCAGGCCAGCCCGCATTTCAAACAATTTATCTCACTAAACAAATGAAAACAAGTGAAATGTGGTCTACTTTACATAAAGTTCAGTTTTGGACTTGTTTTTGAGGAAAATAACCCAGTGTCCCATAAGTCTGTCTGAGATTCAGATGACCCCAAAACCTGTCCAAAGCCAAAATTGATCACCGGCCACACGACATCCTGCTTTGGGTCATTGTGATGGTGAGAAGGCACAAACAGGCCACCATGGAAGCCACTGTGGACTCAAATTGGGACCTCTGACTCCCGTGGTTTGTCATGTCATGATAAACAGATGTAGCACTTGCTGTCAAGCAGGTGCAAGTGTACAGGATGTTAATGATGTAATGCCCCAGCTGCTTAAAATAATAACAAAAGGTCTCTTTCTATCATCTTCTCTCTATCGCAGGTGGGTTTGGAATGTATCCCTGATATGTATGGGGATTCACTGCATTTATTATTTAAAAATGGGTATTTCAAATAATAATAATAATAATTATCTCAAAAGGTCAGTTTTAACCTGTCTTAACCGCCTTCGCGCCAGTAGCAGCCAATGTATTTTCTACACAGCGAGCACATATTTTTTTGAACACAGGAAACCAGGGCGACACAAACACTTTTTTCATGTGTGGTTGGAGAACATTTTTCTTTGTATTGCGTTATAAGACGAAAAATGTAACCACTTCCTGTGAGCTCTTTCTTGTCTCCATGCACTATTTTCTTCACTAAATAATCATTGTATTGGGCTTTGTTTATTGTCTATTGTCAAACTCCTCTAGATATTATCCTTTGAATTAGATATGGATTAAATCTGACTCTTGTTTTCACTTTGAAGGCATCAAGTTACCTATAAATAAAATGTGTCAAGCTTTTTTTTTACAGAACATCTTCACCTGAAGGGCATAGTTCGTAGCATTACCCATTCATAATTATATAGCCGACAGCTACATTCGAGCACAACGCCCAGCAGTATATTTATGTTTAAAGTCGTATATTTTCCTGATGAAAGTCGATTAAAAAAAGTGTGGTCTTCTTAGTTTGGCTTCATTACACATTCCTGGTTCCAGGGTCAAATATAGGCTAAAAGACTGCATTTTTGCTGCTGAACTTTTTAAATCAATTTCAAGTAACAGTAATCTGTTAAAAATAATAATAATTTCAGCTTTTTTCCAATGTTTTTTTTAACATAATCATAGTACAACACGCTCTCTTGCTGGTGGCATAAAACAACAAAAAGTACATACAAATGAACAAGCACAGTATAAAAATATTTACAAGACTTTTGTCACTCGAGGTATGTAATATTTGTGTGGTTCCCAAGCCAATACAAGTAAATACACTGGTATTGTTATCACTATGACAAGGTGGTGACTATTTCATAGGGGTTTCTCTTGGAATCGGTCTGGCTCATGTGTTGCTGGTGCCCGGTTTCCTCCATGATGGACAGGTGAGGGTCTGAAGCACACATAGCGGGAAGCTTGATAGTAAACGGAACTTCAGCATTTTCCAATCCAAGTCAGCATTGTCGGTTAAGATTTAAAAATCAATAGAGATGTTAAGCATTTGTAAAGATGATGAAAATCAGTTAAGATTGAAATTGGTGTTGAAAAAATCCATGAGGATGTTAAAAATAGGTTATGGTGTTAAAAGATGTTAACTCATTCACTGCCATTGACGGCTATAGACATCAAAAAATTATTTTATCTATTTCTATTCGTTTAACATTTTTGTCCACTTTTGTTAAAAAAATATTGTACATTTAGACCAGATATAAAATTTGTGATTAATTATGAGTTAACTATTGAAGTCATGCGATTAATTACAATAAAAAAATAATAATCGCCTGACGCCCTAATTTTAATAATCTGTTATTTTTTTGAAAAAACATAATTTTAAAAACGAAAAGAAAAGATTATTAAAAATTACGTTTTTGAAAAAAGATTATTTTAAAAAAGAAAATAAAAGATTATTAGAAATTAGGTCGTCAGGCGATTACATTTTTTAATTGTAATTATCAAATTACTTCAATAGTTAACTCACGGTTAATCACAAATTTTATATCTGTTCTAAATGTAGAATAACAACTTTTTTCTAGGTTTTCGTACTCTTGTTAAAAGTGGAAAAAATTTAAACTAACAGAAAAAGCCGTCAATGGCAGTGAATGAGTTAAAAACTGATTATGATGTTAAAAATGGGTTAAAATGTTACAAATTTGTTAAAATTTTATAAAGCAGTAAATCTTGTCCCATTGGAAATCTCTCTCTGCTCCTCCTCCTATCACAATGTAGCATCAGATTCTTTGAAAAATAGCAGCATTAGTGAGCCTTTACACTTTCGGACACTAACGGTTAATGGATCCTCTCACTGGGTGATATTTTATTGTATTTACCTATTATTATCATTGTGATTATTATTTATTAGTTTTTCATTGTTTTCGTTTTCTTTTTTGTCTCGATTTTTAAGTTATTCGCTTTATGCACTGTCTCTGTTTCATTCTATTGCTTGTGTGTTGTCTACTACGAGCTCTGAATCTTTGATTGCACATTTTGTACCTTCTGCTTTTAAAACAACAAAATTCAATGAATTTAAAATCATTAAAAAAAAAACATCTGTAAAGACCTTAAATCGTTTAAGATGTAAAAATCAGTTAAGAAGTTCAAAATCAGCTAAGATTTTTTTTTTAAATAATCAATAAAGATGTTAAGACATGTACAAAAAAAAATCTGTTAAAATGTTGAAAATTGGTTCGGAATGCTCAAAATTGGATGAAATTATTAAGACGGTGAAAATGGGTTGAGTTTAAAAAAAAAAACGATAAAGTTGAATCAGTAAGAAGTTACACAGCGGTTACAATGTTAAAACTTAGTTAAGATGAGAAATTAAAAAAAATACTTACCTGCTTTACATTTCTTTGCAACATTTATACACGTGTGAGACAAGATCACAAGAAGAACGAGAGCCAGCACAGCACATCCGACGCCAAGGGACACAAAAAGTGCATCTCTATCTGGTGAGGAATCAAATCATAGTTCAGCTGAAAATGCATTATCGCAAACGTCAACATGAGAGAAGTGAGGATCTCAGGAACTGAGACCAAGTCAAAGCCAAGTTGGCGGGAATGCAATACTGATGCTACCCTGGCTCATTTGCACGAGACAGACCGCCACTTCAAAACTAGCTCATTTCAGCGTGAATAAATACGTTTTCAATGCTTATGTTGGTATTGACTTGTCTTTGTGAAAGTAAATTTAGAGTCGCAAAATACAAATCATGCCAAAAGTTGTCCAAGAGCAAATTTGGACACATTTTGCATCTACATACCATGTACGCCACAAACTGCATCATGCGTTTTGTTTCCTGGAAAGTTCACCACAAGTCCTAGCATGTTGCACCTGTTGACCAAAGAACATACTTTTTAACTGCCATTCGGTAATGTATGTATGTCATTATAGCTTGTCATGGATTTTCTTACTGTGTCCGTGGCGTGCAGTTATTCATTTTCACATCCAAATATTCATGATCATGGCATGGCTGGCACTTGAACCACATTTGACCTAAGCAGATCATAAAGGTTCAACTTTCACACCTCTGCCATCAACGGTTGTATTTTACGGGTTTATACTGAAGTATATGATGGCAAAATGTTGTTCGATAATGTTTCGGCAATTAAATGTAAAATGTTTACAATTATCTTTTGTTTCATACTGTATGGCAGTTAAAAGTCAATCTCAAATGGGAGTGACAAATAACTTCAAGCAAGCATGCTTTGCCACTTAAGCGATAGAGATTTTGTTTCCTCACTGTGATGTCATTCGATAAGCTCCCAAGGGAGTGACAACATTTGCGAAGAATGAATCCAAAATTATTTTTAAAAGTTTAATATATCCCTGGAGAACCCACGGGGTCAAATTTGGCCCCTATAAATTCTGCTACTCAAAAAACGAATACCTTTTTTTTTTTTTTTTTTTTTTTTACAAATTTAACTTCAAAAGTCCGGAGTGCCACTTCTGACACCTGCATGGGGCAATCTAGTGGATGAATATTGCACTTACATGAGCCAGGGTGGTGGTGACAAGATGGCTGGCAACATGCTGTTTTGTTGAGCTGGAAATAAATCCAAACAAAACCATCTTCTCAGCAAACCATCATATGGTAAAATTGTGTGGGTTTTTTTTGTTAATCTATTTCATATCATGTTGCAGAATGCCTAGGAGTATGTTTTATATATATATTTAGATAAATTAGCAACTCTGAGCTAGTTAAAAAAAAGGGTTAAAATTGAAAAAACATATATTTTGGTGTTCCGTGAACTTATAGCAGTCATTTAATGTATAATTCATAATTTTCCAAAGAAGAAACGGGTTCTTGGATTCTCCAGGGTTAAAGTCTGGAAGGGATATTTTTTTAAATGTCTTTATATGGCTGCCTTTCAACTACCCCTTCTGGTTCTGGACTCTTGACAATTTCAAAATGATCCCAAAGCTCAAAACATCAGTCTTACCTGTACTCACCGCCTTCTCGCCAACATCGCATGTGTTTTCCAAACACTTTGAGCATGCGTCATCGAAACACAAGAAACCAGGGCGACACGAGCACTTTGCGTTTGTGGTTGGAGAACATTTCTTTTCATAATCTGTCCAGAGACAATAAATCCAACCACAACCTGTGAGATCTGTCTTACTTCCGTGCACTACGGTTTTCTTCACAAATTGGTTGGCATCACTTTCTCAAGAAGTTCTTACCTCGGTGAGCTCCTTGGCACGACTGACATGGCCGACATTTGTTAAAGGCACTGTATTGTGAAGAGAAGGATTTGTCTGGACATGGGCGACAGACGGTTTTTGTTGTTTTTGTGCAGAAGTCCTCCAGATAGTGTCCTTTGAATCAGAAATAGATTTGATCAGACTTTTTGTGTTCACTTTGAAGGCATCAAGTCACCTGTGAAAAAAATGTTTCAAGTTGATTTTTACAGAGCATCTTACCTGGAGGGCACATTTTGCAGCAATTACCATTCACAGCGATCGTCCGTGGATCAGAACAGCTTAAGTCTGCTGCATAGTTGACAATACAAATGCACAAAGCATAAAGACCTGCTAAGGAGGAGTGGAGAGAGACCATCATTGACAGCGCGCCTCTTATGCGTAAAGTTTTTATGGTGACTGTGGGAGGAGTCTTGGCTTCCCACTGTGCGGAAAGTGATGAATATTATTCATCAGACTGTAAAAGCGCCAAACAAAAATACATAAATAATAATAATGAAAGAAAAAAAATCAGTGCTCAGTGCATTTGTGATAGTCTGTTCAGTTTGTGGGGAAAGTGCCTAGATGGATGTAAATGTGATATTTCACCTGGTTATTGTTTATCAGCAAGCAGAGAGTCTATTGAAAATAATATTCTGTATTTATATGACAATAAACCACATGTAACATGTCATTACAGGTAGGTGACAATTTAGGTATGCCTAAATATTGGGCACTAAATATTGTATAGTATAGTATAAAGTATAGCATATAGTATCTCTCTCTGTCTTATATATATATATATATATATATATATATATATATATATATATATATATATACTAACATCATTTGATTGGCTGTAGAATGTGTTTTTGTCTGGTGGAAATAAAGCTTTATATTTTTCTTAAGTATTTGTTAGACATGCATGTAGTTTTGCTGCAGTAAAGTTTCTGTACTTTTCAAAAGCGACTATAACCCGATACAAACCACAACTCACGTATATTTCCTTGAAGCCCAACAACTTCCCCCACACAAAGAATCCTTACACATGCTTTTGCACATCTTTATGGTTAGTTTATTTATGAACCAATTTTTTTGCATCGAAGATAATTGAATTTACTGTACACTCAAGTTTCAAGTTATGTTGAAAACAATGAAGCATCATAATTGAGTTTCCATCCAACGTTGCTCAGCCATTCAGTACCATGCATTTACTGTTACACATTTAACATTTAACATAAACGGCAATTACGTGAGCATCTGCAATGCACACACATCTCATATGCAACTCTTAAATTTCCAAGTCTTTCCCCAAGAGGACCAGGCAGGCTTGTCACAAATCTCCTCACATTTACTGTGCGAGGTTCCAAAGAAAACATGCATGAGATAACATTTTGCAAAGCGGAAAAAAACACATTTGACGTCATTGGGAGAATTCCCCGCCCGCACACGCTACACACAAAACTTGTGACAGTGTTTTCTATTCAAAAAAGAAACTCAACAAAATTTGGAGAACAACAGAAGAAGAACCTGCAGCTACTTTAATATCCATCCAGTAGCAGTTAAGTGAGGTAGGACACAACATGCAAACATCTCAGGCCAGTCTCACAATAATATTGAAAAGAAGATTATATGAACATGTGGTGTGATACTTTACAGGTGATTAAGGCTCCTTTGTATTCAGGTTGGAGCGAATGCCATCGCCACTTTCCTCAACGGGTCTGCGACACAGCGAATCCGCTGATAGAAACAAACAGAATCAGGAAATATTTTCAGCATGAATATCATTTTTATTTGGTTTGAAAGTTTCTGTAGCACTGCTAGCATAAATAAACGCCGCTAGCCAGAAAATGTGTTGTAGTTTGACTTCTTTGACCTTGTATAGATAGTATTCACATGACGTCATGTGCCCCACATTGTGTGCCATTCACGTGTCCATGGAATGTCGAAAGGAAACGGACAAAGAAGTGTCCGGAATTGCAAAGATAAATCAAAAGGATTTCCAACCGACAAAGTCTACCGAAGTGTATTGTGACTATTTTGATTAAGGTAAGTGTCATTGTAAGATGGTAAAAATGCTTTTACCAAAATTCGATTGTGATATATGTGAGCATCTAGCCGTGGCTAGCTCTGGCTAATAGGTGGTCAAGATGTTCCATTTTTAGATCTCTCCAAATACCCTCCTTAAGGTCTCTATTTTCCTTTCCCAAGCAGCCCAAAAGTTTAAATTGTTAAAGTGTACGAAAATAATTGATGAATATCAACAATGTTGTTGTTTTTGTTGTAACATGCTAGCGCTAGTAGCTAGCGCGGTCTGGGAATTATCCAACTTGGTTTAAAAATAACCCGAGATTCATCCATCCATCCATCTTTCACCTTGAATTCACAAATGACAAATGCGCATAGCAACCAATAAAAACCAAAGTACAGAAGATGCAACAATGTCCGTGTTTTGGCATCAAGCCATCCTACCTGAGAACATACGGGATGTTGGATTGTAGTCTAGTCCGGTCTGGGAAGTAAAATCGGCAAATGTTTGTAATCCAATCGATACCACTAATCAAACATTTGAGTGTTGAGCTAAATCTTCCGCATACGTCTTGCTTACACAAGTAACGCTAGAGGAAGCTGAGGGTGACATTCATCAATAACAAAAGAACATACTGTGTAAACACAACTGAGTCCGCTGGAAAGTTGAGGGGTCGAATCGCGATCCTGTGACGTCAGTGAATACTATCTATTGTCCAAGAAAGTGAATTACATACTTTGCGCCGCCGGCCATCTCCTCACACAAGTCGTACCGCGCATTTTGCAGGCCACCACACTGAGAACAACCAGTGCAACAATTGCAAAGATGACAAAGGCCATGCCTGAAGAACACATGTTATGTACAATCAAAACAATGGACGTCACAAATAACATCAATCCAAATGGAGCTTACCAATGTGGTGGCCGGTGGCGTTTGAAGGAGGGGCAGGTTGCACGTTGTCCCGAGATGGCACGTCATATATTGCGGTGGCTTTGGTGGTTGTCTCAAGCTGAGCGTCGTTATGACTTTGGTCCCACTCATGTTGGGGGGCTATGACAGACACGGTGTGGTTTGTTGTGGGGGAGCTGTGTGGGTGGTGATTTACTTCCTCGATGCAGATGACGTCAGAGGTGCTGCTCCCACTGACATTCACGCCAGATTTACACCTGATATGGATGCAGAGAGGGCCTTTTTTTAATAATGCTTTTGTTGTTTTTTGCAATGGACAACTGCGACGTACACTTTCCACTTAATACAAGGGCCGTTGGGCCTTTGGTTGAAGGAGCCATCCTCACATTTTGAGCATTCTGAAAGAAGAAGAAGTAGAAGATACAATAATACAACGCCTTACAAGGGATATTTTTTATGGGCATCCTAACATCAATTAAACCTAACTACGATGTGCACACTTAAATGCTTATCTGAATTATTTATTTCTACTAAATGTGCTGTTTCCACCTGCAAAGACACGCCCACTGTATACCGCCAATAACATCAATTGACGTCAACTACGTTTTCATCAAAATCAGATTGTTGACAAAAATGAATAAATAAATAAATAATATAGATATAGTAATTAATAGCACACAACACAATAAATTCCAAATTTCACAAACAACTACAAAAAAGTATCAATTTAATATATATTTGTTTACATAAATAAATGTTTAAATAAACTTGACTTGAAAAAAAAATAATTTGCCTTGCAATTTGGTGCCCCCTCCACTAGATGGCGCCCTAGTTGATCACCTAGTTTGCCTATGCCCAGGACCGGAGACCTGTTTGTTCACCTATCTTTGCCAGCGACGTATAGTGACAGGCAGAACAATTAAATACTAAAGCTGTGCTACTTGTTATGTAATTTAATAAATGCTTAATAAATAAAGCTAACTCACTACGTAAATTTGTGAGTAAACTGAGACAAGTGCATCATTATTTCAATATACTTTTTGTGGCATTTTTGTTTGATGTTTTTCCGTTCGATTTTTCTAATGTAAAATATGTTCCATGTTCAATAAAAGGCTAGGAATCACTGCTGTAGGCCACATTTGGTTGCGCTTTGCTTCCAACTTTACCTCCATAATGTAGCCCAAATCCAACACGGCATTCGCAAGTAGCAAAATCAGTTTCCGCCGGATCGAATCCTTTTCGGCACTCACATATCGTGTCCGCCACCTTTGTGCATTTCTCTGTCACCTTACTTCCCGACTCTAAGACAAAAACATGTTTGAAATTTGGAAACCACATACTTCAGTGAAACTCCATGTCAAGAAAGCACTCACAGCTTGGCATACCTTCATCACACTTTGTGCACGCTTTGCACTGTTTGGAGTAATTCTTTACAGGCTGGTGGTATCCTTCAGGACATGCCTCACAGTATGGAGTTGCGCCATGCATTTTAATCAGCGTGCCTTTAATTTGGATGAGAAGAAAAAGACAGCAATTATGGTAAGTAGATTCTTATATGGGTAACAAAAAGTAGCATTAGAAAGCTAGACTACATCAGAAATTTACCTTTAGGACAGAACGTATCCAAATCAGCATGGAATTTGTTAAAAGTCAGACTCAGGAGGAGCAGTTTGAGGAAAAGAACCATGTTTTGTATTTGGTTGATATCACAGAAAGAAGCCCTGCGAGAGGGAATGAACCTACTGGAAAATTATTTATGTGGGCCACATGTCTCTCACTTCATGAATATCACTTCCTGTGTGACAATGACACCCTGTTTTATCTGGGTTATGATGAGTGATAACGGAAATTGGTTGATTGAGAATTAATCCATTAATATGGCAAAAATATATACATATTTGTACTTATGCACGATTTATTATAATGCCGTCAACAGTTTTTGAATGAGAAAGATGTCACAATAATGAAACTTGGTTTTTTTTCCCTGTATCATAATACAATTAGCAATCCCTATATTTGTAACTATGTGTAAAATAATTTACTAAGTTTCACAAAATTAGAACAATAAACAACATTTTAATATAGTGCTGATTTTTTTCTAATTAAAATATATTTTTTGAAGTAACAATATAAGAAAGTACAGTAATACAATAAATGAAGCTACATAAAAAACAAACAAAATCGTCCTTATTTTTTTTTCCACATCTGTGATGGCGCCAACTCAGACAGGAAACAAAAAATACAACATTTTGTACAATGTATTCATGTTTTTAATGTCTGTTTTTCTGTCTGCGGCTTAACGGAAACTATGCCATCTTTTTTTGCTGGTAAGAACATGACATGGTATTTTGCATATGTGCCTATAAGGAAACCAAGCCACCACGCAATCTTAATTAATCTTTGCAAGGTAACCACAAAAGGCTGCATTTGAGAACACTGTGACAAGAATTTATGAATGTATGGAAAAAGAAATGCAGTCAATGATTGTTTTTAGCACATTGACCACAGATTGCATAACTAAAAAAATATTTCTTTGTTATAAGGAAATGAATAAATTCATAATGCATTAGATTTTTTTAAATTAACTTTTTAAAGGGGAAATTAAGTCTTGATTTCCTTGACAATAATGTGTTCTTTTCTTGTCCACCGATCTAAGCACGGCATTCTGATAAATATTGTGTTTGTGGAATAAGAATTAAGCAGCAAAATTCACTCGTTTTTTATCCATCTCCGGGTGGGCCATTTTGCCATGCACTTGCTGTCGACTGAAAGCGAGATCACAGTACCTGTAACAGGTCTCGGCCGTCACGGCTCACATGTTTGCTGGGTTTGGTTTTAACTTCTGGAACCTATCCCATCTGACAGTGTGCGAGATCTGGGGTTTAGCCTACCCTGCATGGGTTGGTTGGTTGCCAGTCAATCACATATAGACAAACAACCATTCACACTCACATTCACATCTATGGCCAATTTTGAAGTGGGTTTTGAGTCTTTAATCAACTTATAACATGCATGTTTTTGGAAGGATACACAAAATGAGTGAAAAATAAAAACAATATTATATGTTATTGTTATATATTTTATTTTTTAGCCAGCATGTCATTGTATTATTATAACATATTCATATACTTTAATAATAATAATAATCATCCAATTTTATTAATTATTTATCGGATCTCAAATACATGAATTTATATGTGTGTGTGTGTGTTAAACATATTTTCTATTTACGTAATGTAGTTTCATATTTTCATCTTATTACGTGATAATAATGTCGAATGTACCAGTGGAAGGTTGTAAATCAGCTTTTACGACTTGAACCTCCGTTATGCGACATGTCGTAAAAGCCAGCTGGGCGAGGTACGGCATCGCAGGGCGAATACAGTATAAGCACATTTCTTGATGTTGGAGTTTTTGAATGATTTACTGTCACATCATACGCCTACTAGTAAGTGCGCAACACACACTATATTGGGTTAAGATCCACGCGTTCCATTTGACGGTTTCGTGGCGTTAACTACGCCGAAATAGTGACTCAAATCCAACATGAGCATGCGGCGTTCTCCTATGCGAATCAAGGAAATGCAGTAAGTGCCTTTATGTTGCAGCGGTTTGCCGACCGATTCTGCTTCCAAAATTAAGCGATGCTGGTCACCGTTTTCTGCGCGCCGAGGGATCGCCCAGAAACCACGTTCGCCCTCGATGTGTCCCCCGAGCTGGAGCTGAGAGACTTTGTGGCACTTTGTGAACTCGAATCGGGAATCCCGGCGGGGGAAATTCAGGTAAGGACACCCGGCGGCGAGCTTTTACGCTCCATTCGCCGAGTTAGCCTAGCTTGTGGCTAGTTAGCCCAGCCCAGCCCAGCCCAGCCCTTTGCTAGCATGAATCATACTTTTTCTTACGTTTTGAGAACCAAGCAGGGAAATTCGCCAACCACAGTCAGTTCGTTATTAAGCGTTAGTAACAATCCGTACTCAGTTTGTGTCAGTTGCATGTGTAGAGTAATTCACGTTGTTGAAACGTTTTCATGGGATTTCACGTCAGAATAACGCAGGTCTGTTTGCGAAGGCTAATGGCTAAACAAACAACAAAATCACGGTGTGGCGTAAGAAACAGAGGTGGGCCAAGTGGCTCCAAATTTTACTATTGAGTACTGTCACAAACAACCTAGTGAAGCTAACGGGTTTTAAAGAAAACGTTGCATAGAGCATTGTTACAAAGTAAAAATGACTCAAGATAAAGTAAAAAATATGTAAGAATAGTAATGTGCAAATTCAGACATTACCCAACAATCTATATGCAAAGGTGTCACAATGAATTGATTAATTCCAAAAACGATGAATTGAACACCATGTTTATTGGTGTGGTTGTACAGTTTGTTTACAGCGATGTAGAACAGGATTGCATCATACCAAGAGCGGTTTTTATATTGTGGTTGCCTCTTTTTTTAACTAGAGTCACATATACAGCCGCCGCACAACCACATTAACTCTTTGACTGCCAAAAACGTTAAATAACGTTTAGTAAAATCCTATGGAGGAGTGCCAAAGACGTTAAAATACGTTTTTTTTTCCCAAAACAAGAGATGAAACTTAACCATTTTCTATTGTTGATTACTGAAAAACGGAATAAGGTAGAAACAAACTTTTTTTTCTGATGAAAGATGAGAGTCCAATCTTTCATTTGGTAGTATGTGTGTTTCCATAGTCCAAACACATAATTTTCTGTGAACCTTGAAAGATCAGTCAAAAATGCTTAAATCGGCTGGCGCCCACGGCATCCCTTTTCTGATAACGTCTGGCAGTCAAAGAGTTAATAAATATTTTCCATACAACTCATTAAGATATTTCACACGGTCATAATGTTGTGTGTTTACAGTCTTTTTTTTCCTTTTTTTTTTTTAAGATCTCCTATGTAGAGCAGATCCTAAAGGACCCCACTCGTGCCTTAGGGACTTACGGTGTGAAGGATGGAGACGTGGTGGTCCTCAGACAAGCCGACAGAAGGCCGCCACCCACTCAGCCAGCCTTCCCAGGTGAGAACATGTCATGTAATCTGTGAGAGAAAAGGTGGAGACCACAAGAGCAAATTTAAAGCAAGAATGAATGTATTATCAGGAAAGCCTGGTGGGCCGCTTGGCTGGAAGAAAAGTTGATAAACTGAGGACACCTGGCCTGTATTTGTATTATTGTATTCTGTTTAGTAATCAAGCCTTTATTGTTGTCATATTCGCTCATCTTCACCCTGTAGGTCTGCCCCATATCGACTTTCGCTCCATCACAGTCCCTGGCGCCTCCACTTCAACCGCTCCCCGCAGTAATATCAGGCCGCCGCAACAAGAGGCCGCACCGCCGCCTCCACAGCAGCAACAACAACAACAGCAGCAGCAGCAGCAGCAGCAGCAGCAGCCGTCACCTCCTCAGCAACAGCCACAGAGCAGCGCGCAACCCTCCACCTTTAACCCGCCAGCCTTGCGCGGCTCCTCCTCTCAGGGGCTTGACGACCCCGCCTTACTCCAGCAGATGCTCCTGTCCAATCCACACGAGCTGTCCCTCCTGAAAGAGCGAAACCCGCCGCTCGCCGAGGCCTTGCTGAGCGGAGATCTAGGTGGGTAGCCATGCTAACGTACACGAAACCCTTGAATATAGTGCCAGTGGGTACAAGTTATCCCCAAGGACAACACGAGTAGCGTATGGGTCGCCAGAGCTTTAATTGTAGTACTGTGATATTTTGGCTCATCGGTGTCAGAATGTAATATCAGCCCATGCTTAGTTTACTCTGCAAGGTTCTACTGTGTATGTCATCAGCTGACGTTGGGTTAAACGTCTCGTTTTGTCTTCAGAACGTTTCACCAAAGTGCTGCTGGAGCAGCAGCAGGATCGAGCCAAGCGGGAGCAAGAGCGAATCCGACTGCTGACTGCGGATCCTTTCGATTTGGAAGCGCAGGCAAAGATCGAGGAGGATATCAGGTTTTTTTCTACCCATTGTCAATGTCAAGTAAACAAATACGAATGAGCGGAAGCAGTTTGCCGGGTGTTTTCATTCTCGCTTAATGCTTGAACGTGTGCACGTTGCAGGCAGCACAACGTAGAAGAAAATATGACCATTGCAATGGAGGAGGCCCCAGAAAGCTTCGGGCAGGTGGTTATGCTCTACATTAACTGCAAAGTCAACGGGCACCCTGTGAAAGCGTTTGTCGACTCAGGTAAAGAACAGCAAATTAATATTACAATTAATAAGTATTTAGAGATAGAATAGGACAACAGCTACATAGTAAGAATACTCTCAAGGTTATTTGTGTTTATTTGCACCACAGAGTACTATGTTTTGAGCGCTACACAATAATAATCTTATTTTTGAAAATCAATTGAGCTATTCTAAGGCACTCTTATGTATTTTTTTTATTTGTTAAATTGATTTAATTACATAAGTAGACGCAAAGAGAGGAATAAATATGATACTTACTGACCATTAAACTGAAAATATTTACCTTTAACTCATCAGAAATACTGCCATTATATTTTACACACGCCATTACTGTGAAGGGATTCAATTTATACCCTGATATGAATTTCAAGCCATACCGCCAAGCCCTCAAAAATATGGGGAACATATATTAACGTATAATGTTACATTTATGTACAAATAACATGTGCATTAGTACAATTTAGAAAATGTGTTGGTTAAGAATGTATTTTTACATACCGGCACACTACATATAATTATATATTTATGTATGACGGCAAGCTTGCTATATTGAAACGTTTTAACTCATTTGCTCCCCAAAACGTATAAATACGTTCTTTTTTGAAATATTACCATGCTCCAAAAGACGTATTTATATGTTTTTTATGCTTTAGCATCTTACAGAAGGCTTTGATGCCGCCTCTGAACTGAAAAGAATGCTTGAAGCAATAGTAGTTATTACAAAAACGGCCAGCAGGTGGCAGCAGAGTATAAGCGATCAACCAGGGCCATCTTGCAACAAGCTGTTACCCTCACTTATTCACAAACAGATTTGTGAATAATGATGAAGGCTATTTTCTAATGCTAATTGCTGCACAATGGAAACAGATAGAAATGTGTGTGTTTTTTGTCCTGATGAAAGAAGAGACTCACATTTTTCTTTTGGTAGGTAGGTAGGTTCCATGTTTTTTTTTTTATAGCAATAGTACACAATAGTTTGTGGGCCTTGCAAAATCAGTCAAAATCCAGTAAAACAGCCGGGAGCGAAGGGGGTTGCTTCAGTGAAAATGGCTCGGAGTGAATGAGTTAAAAACCTTGAATAAGGACTGCCTCCCTCACACAATCTCTTGGGTAATTTAAAATTGCAAAATCTGTCATAAAAATTGCAATTCAATCTTTTCCCAAAATGAAAACGAATCCAACAAAGGGGGGGTGTCTTGTCTCTCAGGTGCCCAAATGACCATCATGAGCCAAGCCTGTGCAGAGCGCTGCAACATCATGCGATTGGTAGATCGGCGCTGGGCGGGCATCGCCAAGGGAGTGGGCACGCAGAAGATCATCGGCAGGGTTCATTTGGGTGGGTGTTTTTGTGTGGAGTCCATCAATCAGAAGGACGGTTGCGTTGTGTGCTGCTGACGGGATCTGTCTCTTGTGTTTGTCCGTGCAGCTCAGGTCCAGATTGAAGGGGACTTTCTTCCCTGTTCTTTCTCCATCTTGGAGGACCAGCCGATGGACATGCTGCTCGGCTTGGATATGCTCAAGAGACACCAGGTACGACCCATCTGTCTTCCCGCTCTCTCACTTTTAGAATGCAAAATCTAACCCTGAAGTCTGCTGAACGCAACTTCCTTTTTTTTTTTTTTTTTTGGTCTTGTAGTGTGCTATCGACCTGAAGAAAAGCGTGCTTGTCATCGGCACAACTGGCACAGAGACTCGCTTCCTGTCCGAGGCCGAGCTGCCCGATTGCGCCCGGCTGGCCTACGGGCCTGAGGGACGCGAGGAAAGCCGGCCCGAAGAGATAGCAGATAGGGAG
Source organism: Vanacampus margaritifer (assembly GCF_051991255.1). Classification (NCBI taxonomy): domain Eukaryota; kingdom Metazoa; phylum Chordata; class Actinopteri; order Syngnathiformes; family Syngnathidae; genus Vanacampus; species Vanacampus margaritifer. The sequence continues at coordinate 6,200,455 of NC_135439.1, read as the reverse complement.
CTCGCCGAGGCGCTTCAGCGGTCCATACATGAAAGCGGTATGTATGGTCTACGCTACCTTTTGACTTGGTTTCATTCTTTTCAGCATTTTTTCCCACCCTCTCTGTTGGAACGACAATTGCATGGGCCACATAAATGTTGGGCGGGGGGGGTATTTAGTATCAGGGCAATTGAAGCAAATCCCAGAAGTGGAAAAATAAACTAAACCAAGACTTGGTTTGAATTATTATCATTTTGGGATGGGATTTTTGTTAAAACAAACAAAACTGAAAAAAAACCAAAAGTTTTATTTAAAGTCCTTATCACCCAGCCCAAATGGACAGATTTATGGATCAATAGATGGGTAGATAGGTAAGTAGATAGGAGGGTTTATGTGGATAGGTAGATTGGTAGACTTCAGTTGTCCATAACCTAAACGTGAGGAAATCAAACACCTTTCATTATTACTGAAAAGAAACGGATCCACATGGGGCTTATTAGCCATTTTGTTGTGTGTACATGCTTGAACTAATGACTAAAATGACTGCTTTGTCAACATCACTTAATCAAACCACAAGTATATGTTATTTTCATTATTAACACCAGATTTGTAGTTTTATCGTACAGTAACAGCGATGAGGTTAAAAAAAAAAAAGACACCCGTGCGAAAAGAAAAAGTGTAATTTGGTTGCTGCACGTCCTGTCACTGTGTGCCACTGCTAACTTTCTCCGTCCCTCTGCATGATGTGTGCGGTGTGCACCTTAATCCCTGAACAGGACAGCACTGATGCAAATGGAGACAGCTGGAGAGGGGCCAAACAATCAGGTACTGCCAAATGTAGCTTGCCTTTGAGGATTGCTAAAGAGAAGCTCGGGAGACTAACTTGAATTAAAGTGAATGTGCAAACAGACAGTGGAATCTCTCAGGTCAAACCCAATTGCGATTTTGAAAATGTTCAACCCATTTCAACATTTGATAGCACTTAGTCCTCATTTGGCTCAAAAGTGAAATATTGGTCGCCAGTCAACACGAGGCTGCCTTTTGCTCCTCCCCCTCTCTTAATACTCCTGATTTACTGCGAGCTACAAGACATGTGCTGATGTTTCGCCTTTGTGGTGGTTGAAGATTTGCCATGAAATGAAATGAGTCAAAGATAAAGCAAAACACTATCTATGATGACATTATGCAGAACATCACTTAAAACCTCACTTAAAATGGGATTTTTGATTGATTTCCGCATTTGCCTTCAGAGCTTCCACTGTATGTATGACACATGCACAGTCCATCTGGACACTATCCAGACAATATGACAATGTGAAAACCTTTATTTGTTTATTAAACATAAAAAAACTAAGCAATTTAAATTTGTATTCAGAACCTTACAGAATGCTGTAACATTTTCCAGATTTTGTTCTGTTGCTTATTTCAAATATGAAATTGAATATACTGTATATTTTAATTAGGGGTGTCAGGTGATTAAAATGTTTAATTGTAATTAATCGCATGACTTCAATAGTTAATTCACGATTAATCACAAATTTTATGTCCTAAATGTACAGTAAAATGTACAATAAAAAATGGAAGTTTTCATACGCTTGTTAACATAAAAGTGGAAATATCATAAACTCATAGAAATATGGCTGCATCATTTAGTCATTGATACAGCAATTTCATAATGATTCATAAAAAAAATGTACTTTACTGTAAGAAACGTAAAAAAAAAACGAGTGCGATCTTGATTTGTGTTGAGGTCATTTTTCTGCCACTAGATGGCATAATTGCATTTGTAAGACGGTGTCAGCTCAGTGCATTTTTCTTTTCATATTTATGTATTTTATCTTTAAGATGAAGTAATTTGTGAAATTCTGCACATTTTTAAAATTGTAAAATACAACTTGACCCCAGTCTCCACAAATATATACATTATTACTCAATTTATTACTGCTAAATTTTGATGCATTTTGATGCGTTGTGACTGGAATTCCCCCAGTACAGGCTTTCCATTTCATTAATCACGTGATGAAAAAATTTGTGGCGTTAAAGGAACTTTAAATTATCACACTAATTTTGACACCCCTAATTTGAATTAAATATTATTAGTAGTAATTTATAATATTATTTACATTATTTGATTAATTTCATTATAATATTTCCTCCCTCAAAAACTACCCACAATTCTTGGCAAAGACTGTGGGCACTGTCTATGTACAGGTGGTTTGATTCAATTTTTGAATTTTTTAATAAATTTGCAAAATATTGCGCACCCCCCCCCCCCCCCCCCCAAAAAAAAAAAAAATCACACGTTGTGTGTAGTATTTTGAATGGGGGATTTTTTTTTTTGTCCGTTGTAATAATGCTAACATACCAAAATGTGGAAAAAGTGAAGTGCTGGGACTCCTTGAAAGCTTCCAATGAGGCGCCACCTTCTCACGGTATTTGGTTGTGTCATCTGTTCTCTCTACAAAAAAAGACACTGCAGACGGACAGACTACCTCACCGCAGCCGCCGCCATTGTCACTACCCACAGCCTCAGACCAAATGTCCTCAAGCGACCATCCCCAGAACCCCGACCTGGATTGCTCAGAGTCCACCCAGATCCCTGTGGAGCGGGCCTCAGAACCGGACCAACTTGGCCTCCAGAAGCCTCATCTGCCTACAGAGCAGGATCAACTCCAGACTCCCCCTCCGGAAGATCACACTGTCTCTGTAGAAGAAGCCCTGGGACCCGGTCAATCAGCTGAAGCCCTTCCATGTCCAGAGGGTGGCGAGAAGGAGACTTCAGAACCATCCAATGTAGAGAACAGGTCCACCCTCCCCTACCCAGAACTGGCACACAGTCAACCCATGGACCATGAGGCGACTGGGCCTGAAACAACGGATCCGTGCCAGTCGGACTCTGTCGAAATGGACTCCTCATGCAGAGATCAGCCCAAGGGCTCTGACACCATCCCGTCTCTGGCCGCTGCTCTCCTGGAGCTCCACGAACTGCTGCTCTCCAACAACTGTGGTGCCCCCCGGCCCTCATCGCATCCCCAGGAAGAGGTTCCAACCCGAGCCACAGGAGAACCAAGCGATGCCAAAGCCAAACCAACTGCTGCTTGTGATGGGCCCTCCGAGAGAGGAGGGGCAGACCCTTCGGAGGGGCCTCTGGAGCCTCCAGATGGATCCAGAGACCCCAGCATTGATCATCCCGAGTCAGTAAGTCGTCCAGAGCCCCCAGATAAAGCCAGAGACCCCAGCATTTATAATCCCGAATCGGCAAATCCTCCACAGCCTCCATCTGAACACAAAGACACTAGCATTTATAATCCCGAGTCGGCAAGTCCTCCCGATCCTGACGGGGACTTCAGGGAACCCCCCGAGGGGCAGCAGGGGAGCAGGGATGTACACGGACGAGCACCGGACACAAGCGCCCTGGACAGTCTTGTCTCCGGCACCGCCGCCGGTCCACCTCCTGTACCCTTTACAGAACAATTTCCGGCCGAACACATCCAGAGAATCCAGGCTGCAGGTTTTTCTGCCCACGATGCTGCAGAGGCTTTAGAGCAGGCGCACGGGGTTGTGGAGCTGGCCCTGTTGGCGCTCCTGGCCCGCAGCATCACCGTGCCCACCTGAGACTTCAAGCCCGCCCCCACCAACGTCTCGTCTCCTTTTATTACAACTTTTGGTTTTTTGATCCAGATGTCCCGTGACCCTCTTTGCAGGGAATGTGTCTTAACAGGGATATGCTGTCACACAGTACTGGTAATCCTTTCTCTTGACATAGCGGATATGTGCGGTATTTGCATGCCGACGTCTTGGGCGACCACCCATCTCAATGGTTTTAAGGTGGTTTATACTAGACAGTAAATGGATTTTTTTTTGTCTTTGTCATTCAGCATCGCATACATCAGTTTTTGTAGAATCATTCATTCGAACATTTACCCTTTATCCTCAAGCGGGGTACACATACTGAATTGGGACATCTTGATTTATTTTATTTTATTATTATTGTGAGGGAAAATAATTGACAAGTGCGTCCTTACAGCTCTTATAGTGTGTGGTGTACTCAAGATAGCCAACACTGCGCACCATCGACAATCGCGAGTCTCTTCCACCAAACCACGTGTCTGTCTTAAGTACCGGGATAGACCCGTGAGCGGCAGCTCGGTACTGCAGGACAACCAAACTGACTAAAATACAAAGAAGAAGAGCAACGGAAGAGGAAGAAATTGATTGATTGGCTCTCATTCCGATAGCTGTAAATTTGACGCAATCACAGAGACCATGACTTAGGCTAGCTCGACTCAGTGTTGACCCCATACATAAGAAGTTGCGATCATAAATACTAAAAATATTTAATATTTAGGATTGTTGGTGCTTGTTGTTGAGTTCTTTAAGAAGACCAGGGAGGAAAAATCACTCAACTCAGTCCACACAAGATAATATTTCAGAGACGTACCATAATCGAGCCTGGCTGACTGATCGTAATACTCAAATTTGTCCTGATTATCGGTAGGTTTTTGCCCTGCTTTATGAATATTGACCCCAACAGTATTGCGAGCTGATCGAGTGGACACAACTGGAAACAGGGCAGGATAATCTCTTTGAGCCTTCTGATAATCAGGCCTTTGCAAGGGATAGAACATTTTGAATTTGGCCTGATTATCTGTTAGTGTGATCGTCAACCCTGACCATTTTCAAGAAGAATTAGCAGGGGAAATTGCTTTTTAAGAGACATATAATAATCGGGCTGATTTTGATTGAAAAATGGGGAAAATACTCCAATTTGGCTGTGTAAACCCTGCTTCAGGTGATTTCTACAATAGTTTGATTTTTTTTTTTCTCTCATGGTTATCCAGCAGTGACACGTACTGTCTCATTTATTGTTCAACAATGAAATATTTAACTTGCTGTTTGTTATTTTCTTGAATGTTTGTGTAGCAAAATTACTGTTGGAAGAATATCTGTATAATCTCTAAAGAATTGCCACAATACAGCCAATTAAACAAGTTTACAAATCTGTATCAAAAATAAGAGCAAGAAAACATTGGACACAAAAATCCTATTTTAGGGCTTGCCATTTGTATGTCAAATCAAGACGGGTGCACGTAGATTTTTGGTGTTTGTTTTTTTTCTTTCTGTCTGGCAATGTGGCTTAAAATTTAACGGTCATCACATGGCTTTATCTGGGTCATCTGGAAGACAATGTTTTTTTTTTCTCGATGATTTATTTACGTTTATCTTGTATTATATTTTAAATGGCAAAATAAAACCAGGATTAGTGTTTGTATACTGTGTGGAATGATAATTGTATTTGTTTTTAAGACTTGACAGCTTGAAACAGGTAAAATCCCAAATGTAGATGAATTAGATTACGTTAAAATCTCAATGTACTTGTCTGAGGTTTTTTTTTAATTTTATTTTTTAACCGACATTAGCGCACCTGCTGTGCGTTTTGTAATTGACTTGGACATTTAATCAGAAGGACGACGGTCGCCCTGAAGACAAAATGGCTGACTTTGACAGCGCCGATGAAGCCACCACCACCACCAACAGCAGCAGTAGGAACAGCCTTGGTAGAGACGTCTTCGCACAACTGCTCGCCTTCTTTGAAGACCCTAGTCCAGGGAGAGGGAGTCAACTTAAGTTTCTGTTTCCTACTATGACTACCACAACTGAGCAGCCTTTAAACACTGAGGAGCCAGCAAGTGACCAGAGCCAGAATCAAAAGTAAGTAACTATTTGAGCATACTTTGTACAAAAAAAGTGGTTCCTCCATAACTCCAATAATGAGGTTTTTCCGTTCTGAGCATTGATCAGGTTACATCAATGTACAGCTTCAGTCAAGTGGGGAGAAAAAAAAGCAATAAACGGTCGCATGTCAAGGTAACGTTGTTGGCTCTCTGAAACAACCACCTTTTGTATTGTGAGGTAGCCACTTCCGCCCCACTGTTGCGTAACAAATTGGCAGTGTATAAAGCGCTCCCCACCATGAGAACTTTTTGTGCAGTCCCTTAATAGTGCCAGGCTTATTTTAGCATCTGGATCTGTTTGTAATAAGCTCGACCTACAGACCAGCTCCATGGAAAAGTCAAAAGATAAGCAAAGCTGCAATGTGCACTTGAATGGCCAGCCAAGTTGTTAACGGGATATTTGTGTGGCAACATGTCTTTCGAAAATATTGGTCAAGAAATGCTGCATCCAAAGGGTGAAAAATTGAATGGCAGTATGGCTAAATTAGCCAGCTAGGTACATAAAAATTAAACAACGATTAGGATGAAATCAATTTCCCACAAATTTATAATAATAATTAATAATATTAATAATTAATAATATATATATATATTATATATTTAATATATATTTTATATATATTTATATATTTAATATATATATATATATATATATATATATATATATATATATATATATATATATTATATATTTAATATATATATATTAATTTGTGGGAAATTGATTTCATCCTAATCGGTCTTCTGCTTCTAGTCCTCCTTTACTAGACATCTCATCAGTCTTCAGATCAGTTGCCGCAATGGGAATGTGGAATTTGGGGAAAATGAATAAGTTGTTTTGGACTCCCGGGCAAGAGGAAGACGGATCACCTTCGTTCCCTCCAGTGGATCAGGATACCACAGAGGAAGAGTAGGTGTTATATAAGATTGTAGTAAATGCATTTGGTATGGTTTCTCAACTAATCGCCTTTCAGACCTGTAAAGGAGGAGGAAGAGCCAGAGCTCAGTGTGTCCTTCCAGTCGAAGTACATTCACAAATGTAAGTGTAAAATATTGTATATTTCAAATGACTTGTATTCTGCTTTTATTTATTTATTTTCCAATGTGCAGTCCCCCTCTACCAGGACTACTGTGTCGAGGTGGTCAGAGACGACCTCCAGAGACTCAACACAAAGACCTCCCTGTCAGAGTTGATCGCCCCCCAGTACCTGCAGAATCTCCAATCTCGTCTCGTCCCCCAAGAATCTCCTCGGCAGAGCCCGCCCAGGTTAACTTCGCCCACTCCTGATCGCCAGGTGATCCGCGTGGCACCGTGCACCCTGTGGCAAGACCTGGACGAGGTGAAGGCGACCGGTCTGCTCGACAGTCTGACGGTCCAACAGATTCGACTTCAGGAGGTGCAATGTGGGATTGAATTTGTGGGTGATGGTATAATGTTCTAGTGGTCAGCACATCTGTGGTTCAGGGTTCGAATCACTACTCCGGCCTCACTGTGTAGTGTTTGTTCATCCCCTACTCAATCATGGATGATGACTCTAAATTGTCCGTAAGTGTGAACGGTCATCTAAAAGTGCCTTGACATTTTCATTTATATTGGGGGTGTCAGGCAATAAAAACTTTAATGGTAATTAATCGCATGACTTCAATAGTTAACTCATGATTAATCACAAATTTTATATCTGTTCGAAATGTAAAAGTTTTCATGCTCTTGTTAACAAGTGGGGGGAACATTTTAAATAGAAATATGGCTCCATATTTTAGTCATTGATACAGTAATTTCATAAAATTGAGTTAAAGGAAAAAAATATATATTGCACATTTAACCAATGGTAAAATCAAGATAAAAATGAATGTTTTATTAAAATGGCTGAATTGATGCAGCAAATATTAGAGGACTCTTGAAAAATGTAATTCCACACGAGACAGAGTTGGTTAGTTGTACCACAAAATGTCCAATGTAATTTTGTTTTTCTTTCCGTAGTCCATGTTTGAGTTGATCGGCTCCGAGGCGTCTTACTTGAGGAGCCTGGGTGTCGCTGTGGATCACTTCTGCTCATCCAAGGCCCTCAAGAGCACCTTGTCCCAAATGGAACATCATACTTTGTTCTCTAACGTCCGTCATGTGAAGGCCACTAGTGAGAAGTAAGAGCAACTTTACTGTGCCCCCTTCTTGTATGCGGAGGTGCCAAATCCAGGTCCAGAAAGTCGAAACCCTGCCACCGTTTGGCTTTAGCCCCAGGTGCTAGCTGGCTAGCTAGCTGGCTAGCTAGCTCCCCGGGTGCTTGTTTAACTGCTAGGGAGCTAGCTAGCCTGACACAGTTGGGCTTTAGCCCCAGGTGGTAGCTAGCTAGCTTCCAAGCTAGCTCCCGGGGTGCTTGTTTAACTGCTAGGGAGTTAGCTAGCTAGCATAAAGGGGCTAAAGCCAAACTGTGGTAGAGTTTTCACTTTCTGGACCTGGATATGCCATCTCTGCTTCTGTTTGGAATGATTCTGTTTTTTATCGTGCTTGTCCTTGTTGGTGTGAGCTGTAGTCTATCCACGCTGCCCTTTTCAAAGATCTGCTTATTCTAGGTTTCTCATGGAACTGGAAAGCTGCCTTGGTGAGAGCGTGTTCATAACCCAGCTGGGGTACATTGTACTTGAGCACTGCCCCTCCTTTCGCGCCCGCTACGTGCCCTACATCACCAACATGATGTACCAGGAGGCGCTCATCAAGCGGCTGATGTGAGTCTACCTCGTGGTGTCACTCATGTTTGCCTGCTGCTTCCATTTAGCCTCATCCTCATTCATCGCTCTTCTTTCATCTCAAGGCGGCAGAACCGTGACTTTGTGTCATGTCTCAAGCAGCTGGAGGCCGAGCCGGTGTGCCAGAGGCAAAGTCTGAAGTCCTTCCTCGTTCTTCCTTTTCAAAGGATCACTCGCATTAAACTCATTCTGGAGGTCATTTTGTGTTTATTAGTGATCATGATGTTAATATGGGGGAGGAGTACACTAATTATAAACTGATGTATGCCTTACAAATTGTGTCCATTGAAACAATTAAAAAAAAGATTTATGACATTGTGCAGGTGTATCTAACAAATCTGGGTGTCCATTTTGTCTTTCCCTCAGAATATCCTGAAACTGTCTGAAGTGGATTCAGATGCTGTGTCATATCTTCAAAAAGCAAAAGAGGCAATACATCAGGTACAGTCGCTTTAATGATATGCGATTAAATGAAAAGAAATTAGAAAATGTCATGCTTGATGTTTTTGTTCGGACCAGATCGTTGCGGAGTGCAACGAGGGGGTCAAAAAAATGAAAGTGATCGAGCAACTGGTCTCCTTAGAGATGCTGCTGGATTTTGGCAAACTGAAGGTTGGACTTTAATTTTTTTTTGTAAGACTTTTTGAATGATGCAAAAGCAGAACCCAATTTGTTCCAGAAGTATAGTATAACATTTTTTTTTTTATTATTATTTAAATATACACACCACCCCAAATACATTTGAATTTTTTAATTTTTTTTAAATGTACACATTCAACGTTCATAAAGATTTAGAGAAAACAAAAATATATTTTTTTAGCTTTAGTACAGGAATGGGCAACTGGCAGACCACACTCGGATAACATGCGACCCCAACAGGATAAAAACCAAATTCCCCAAGAATGGCTTAATAACAAGAGATTGGTTAATTCTGAAGAAATATCCCGTCTATCTCTGACCATCTTTCAGGCGATTCCTCTGGTCATAAGCGGACGGTGTTTAGTGCACCAGGGTCCCTTGAGCCTGCTGACTGTAGAGAGCGGCCCAAATGCCAGAATGCCCCTCACCAGCATCCACCTTCACCTCTTCAATGACTTGTTGATCCTCTCCTCAAAAAAGTACTTCACTTATAGCGTGGCATCGTCGTACTTGCTTCCCACTGCATTCAAAAGATCATTTAATCTCCATTTTCATTCCAGGGAGCAGCACTTCCTAGTGGAGGACCACGCAAAATTCCCCACACACGTGCACGTCGCACCCCTGAAGACAGAAGCTCTCGGGCTACCGCCAGAGTCCTTCCTGTTGCATCTCTCTCGCAATTGCACCGGACACGCGACCGCCATGATACTGATTGCGCACAGCAGGTACAAGAGGGGAGGGTGGCGGGGGTACAGTAATCCCCTAAAAATGTTTATGAATTGCCTAGGTCAGACAAGGAGCAGTGGATGAGGGTGCTGAAGTGCGGTGACTAAAGGGTATTTTTGTTTTTTGTTTTTTTGGGGGGGGGGGCACTTTTTTAAAAAAAAAATTTATTCACATACACTTTGGTGGCAATCTAACACGCTAAACACAAAGTTCAAGACGATCATCACAACTGAAATTCACTTTGAAAATGAAATCACTGACCTTTTTGATGGAACACTAAGGGATGGATGGGTTCTCTTTGGCAGAACAGTGGCACCCCTTTTTTTTTTTTTTTTTATATAAATCTGATTTTTAATGTATTTAAATGTTCATTCAAATTTGCTGGTGATAAATAAAAATGGTATTTTCTCGTCAATACAACATGAAGAAATTCATTTTAATTGTGAAAGGTGCATTTGTATTTAATACATTACAGTATCTGCAAAAATGTAGTGCCTTGAGAATGCATTTAATTTGCAAGGCTAGAAACTTTAAACATGGCAGTCTAATATTTTTACTTAAAAAACAAAATGATGCCATAAATAAAATTTTAAGGTCCATTGTGCTGCTCTATCGTGTGGCCACCTGGGGGCAGTGTCGGACAGACTGATAGAAGTCGAGTGGCTTGTCTTTTGGGGCACCATGTACAATGCATTCAGATTTTTCAATGCCTTAACGTCAGTGCTTTTCTTCAAAACCAATTGGTATTTTGTAAGGGGAAAAATAAGTTGTACTGTCCCAAAGTCGTTATAATTTCGTTTTCTATGCATCAACTTGGACTCGCCGTCCACAGCTGCGTCTGTTGTCCGGCCATGACGCAGTCCTGATGCCACAGACTCTCTGCCAGGCTGTTGAAAAGTGGTGCGGCGGCATCCAGCCCATCTCCCTCTTCCACGCCACCCGTGCGCAACACCGGTAACTGCCACGTCTCCTGGAAGCCCCTCACGTCCTTCTCTGAGACGTCGCAGTGCATAAACAGGTCATATCTGAGCAGAACATCAAGGGTAATTTTTGTTTTTAATTTTGACCTTGCGCAAGTGTGCACGTCCTATTAACCAATCACATTCAAACGTATGTAGTAAATGGATCAACTTGTATGAAAGGATACTTTGTGCCAACCACCAAAGTCACAACTGGGTCCCCAGATGATTCTTTCCACTTTGTTATTTGATTAGCGAGATCATCAAAAGATGTTCTGTCAGTGAAGGAGAAGAGGAAGAGAACGGCATCTACCTTCTCCTTACAAGACTGTAAGGAAAAGAATGATTAACTTATTACATTTCTTAACAAATAATGCAAGAGGGGTCATGCATACCGGGAGCAGATGGTCGAATCGTCGCAAGGCATTTTCTCCGCAGTCCCACAGGTGGAAACGAAAGAAGAGCACTCTGCCACTTTCTTTCAGCTTGACTGGCCAGTAAACCACTGTCGTCTCAATGCCTTGGACACAAACAGGCAAGCACAACAGGTTCAAAGTATTACTGGTGCTGAACTGGACCCAATCCCAGCTGACTTTATGCGAAAATGTAGTCTTCAGTGGACATGATATGCTTTTGGAATGTGGTCAGTTTTGCATAAAATATCTCAAGTCACAACAATTGCAGGATCCTACCTGTGGTCTCGTAGTGCATGCTGGGTATTTTCCGGCCTGCCAGGCGTGCCGCGAGAGCACTTTTGCCCACCCCACTCTTGCCAGAAAGGAAGACCTTATAGTGGACCGTGTCCACGGGGACATGTGGAGGCATCACCGGAGACTCCAACAGACCTGTTCGCACAAATGATACATCTGAATTCATTCGCTGACCAAGTAACAAGATTCCTCTGTAAGATATACCGAAGAGCTTGCGTTTCTTCTTGTGTAGTATCTTGCTGAAGTATTCTTTGCTGTCTTTGCATCGATGCCAGTTGGCTACGACGACAGAGCCGCGTTTGGGAGCTTCAGTCATTTTGTTAAAAACAGTGTGCTACCGTTGCCGTTTTATTGCGCCTCTCGTCTCTGCTAGTAGGACTAGCCTAGCCGACTTTCCTTATCTTAGCTTAGCTATTTTCTGACGACTGTGCGAAACTAACTGTAATAGCACTTATCAGTAAACGATTTAGATTTAATTCGAAATCTATTTATATCGCTACATTGTGATAAAATAACCCAAATCCTGTCGCTAAACGGGATTTGAGCCGAGTTTGATGTCTGCATGTCGCCTGGCAACCATTTGTAAACGTCACTTCCGCCTGGGAAACGCTAACGCTGCGTTCAATTGCCTCTCAAAAATAGAGCAAGACGTCTTGAATGAAGTTTCGTCAAGTTGAGTTTCAGATGTCATCACGTCAAAAATACTAACTACTATGGTACGATCAGTTTTTTTCGCGTCATGTTTAAAATGAACAGTTTTTGTATCTGATTGTTTCAAATGTGTGTATTAGTTTACAGGCTAAAGTTACCCAGCAACTTTGCGCTTTTTGTTCAAGCTAGCAAACGTGCTGCTTTGACGCCTTACATAAAGTATTACACATTAAGTTTAATTTAAAAAATGAATAAATAAATAACCCTTGTGTGCTCAGGGTTACATAAAAACTAAAATAGTTTAGATAAATGTAATAGAAACTGAAAAGAGCCCTTCACAAGTAGTTTATTGCTCATATCTGCTACCTGGTATGCGAAAAACATGTTGCCTTTTAAACTAGTACAGACAAATTGGTAATGAATAGCACTGAAATAGAAAATAAGATGGGGAATTTAACCAATTTCTTTTGAGTTTTTGCTTTACACGCGTGTTTATAGCGCCGCTAGATGTCACTAAAGTTCTTTCTTTTCACTATGCTTTTTCCAGACTTGAGAGCACATGTTAGAATTCAATAAAATAGAAATTTGTACTAGAAGGAAATGATAGTATTAAAACCACATTGTGATCAACACAGTTTTCAGCAGCATGTATATTATTTCTGCTATAAAGATAATTCATTCATTGATTCACTCTGAACCGGAATATTCCTATATCCAACCCTCCCAAAGAACAAAAACGCATTGGCAGCATTGCTTTTACAGCTCATAAAAGGTGATGAGCGTGACACACATTTCCTCATTGTTTGGCTCAGTCAAAAGAAGAAAAAAAAATAAAGCAGGTGTTCCCAGCACATGATCACACGGTATAATATTATACGAGGTATAAGGTATCTGTGCAAGCCTTTGCACGTCTAACCTATAAACTTGTGAACTTTAATGTCGTCCTGAGGCGGTGATGCCGAAAATTCCACACAAGATGCTCACATGTTGAATTCCCTTAAGAATGTACTTAATGTGGGGGTGTTGAATTCCTATCGAACAGGTCTCTCTTGACTCATGAGGCCTGCAATGGGATTTTGCTGCATTTCTGGTGCATCGTGAGCCCTATAATTATTTTTTTTACAAATATGTCAGCCGATGAGTTGTAAGACAATGTAAAATGAGGTATACACCCAAAAAATAATCAAATTCTTCCTCTTGTTCCTATAATTATATGTTTCTAAAAGTTTATTCCGAGTTATTATCCAGGGGTGTGTTAGTGATTTTTATGAGCAAATGAGACGATACGAAACGATGATCTTTCAGAGACATTTGATGATCTGGCCTTTACCTATTTTGATCGCAAGGGAGGGAAAATGCAATTATTTAGCCCAATTATCTGTATGTGTACCCCAATTCAGACTTTGTAGCATGTTTACGGTACATTTCAATGTCACTTGTGATGTGTGTACCCCACTTGAACAGTTCCTTGAAAGCATGTGAGGGTAATCCAGGATGATAGGACTTTCTTGGGAGCGAAAAAACACACACGAGGAAATTTAAGCCAGACCAACGCTCCGTACACTTGTATTTACCTGTGACATTCAACTTCTCTCTGGCAAAGTCAGTTATTTCATTCAAAAACTCCAGGAAATGTCCCTCCCACCACCACCACCACACACACAAAAAAAGTGTCACCTTGATTGTTGGTTAGGTTGGAGGGATCCTCCGAGGGCTCTTGGGTCAAACATATTTAGTGTGGTTTTCCAGCCTTTAATAAGATTTAGGGGCTTTTAGATGGTGAAATCCCCCCCCCCCTAAAGTCTTGATAATTCCTTGCTGAGAAATGTGCCGCCCACACACTTTTCCCTCTTCGACCTCGGTTGACCTTCGTACTCGATTGGGGAAAATTAGGACATTTAGGAGATTTCCCAGGTGGATTAAGTGTTGAATGTGTGGATTTAGATTAAAGTTCCTCTCACAAGTCAAGCTCAAATGAACTGTTTAATGGTTTGAAAATGCAAATAGTTGGGTCTGGAGTGTCAAATTAACCAACTAAATATTTGTCTATTTCTGAAAATGAAAGTGAGCTGTTGTTTATGGTTGAATTATCCAATGTTAATGTCTGTGTACATGCCATTCATTGGGCTCTTGTCTGAACTGTGCTAAAACAAATGTACAGTATTGTCTTTACATAAAAACAAGTTTAAATTTCAGCACAAAAGAATGCCAGAAAGCAGTATAATAATAATGACCCTGTTATAATAATGCATCAGATTTATATAGCGCTTTTCTAGATATTTAGCACAATTTCCACTATAATAGTAAATAATAAAAAAAACAACCATGAAGGCAACTCTTGATTTTATTTACACTTCAAAATAAATTGCTCCAACATAACACATTACAAATGACATAAATATAAAATTAAAATAAATATTAAATAAACATTTACGGCTGTATTAAGACATGTAAACAAACAAGATGATTTGAGTAAGATGTAAGATGGAGCGCAAACTACAAAAAGTCCAATAACGTGTGATCCTTTATACCCTGAGCGGAACAATCTTTGCAAATAGTTCGATTACAGAACATACAAAAATAAATGTCTCAATCCTGAATATTTTAAAAAAAGGTGCCCTTAATCACAAAGAGCCTTATTCAGATCGACACAAGCCCAAAGCGCTCTCGTTTCTTCTCCGATTTGTATGAGTTTGCTCACGAGAAGCTTATTTTCAACATGGCTATAAAGTAAATAAGTGTTTATTTTTTCCCCTCAGTCTTATTCCTGTCAGGGTGGCCTCCAGGGTCCTGTTCAGTCGTGCCACACTGCATTTTCTACAGCGAGGGGGTCTACCCCTGCACTTTCAGTCCTCGTCGTCCACAAGGTGTAACGTGGCGTGGTCGCTTCTAGTGCACGTCGACGTGTGGTTTCGCTTCCATCACACTGCGAACACGCTGAGGGAGCTGCATTCGTCTTTCAGGCCCAAGATGCTGTAAGCTATCCTCTTCATGTGGCCCGGCAAGCGAACCCCAATATTCCTGATGTCCCTGGAAGGAGGTAAGGAGACAGTTTAAGACTTGCCTATTTTTTTTCCAAAAAGAAGTTGTAATGTTAGGCTAGTCAATCTTTAACTCTTTGACTGCCAGACGTTTTCAGAAAAGGGATGCCGTGGGTGCCAGCCGATTTAAGCATTTTTGACTGATCTTTCAAGGTCCATAGAAAATTATGTGTTTGGACTATGGAAACACACATACTACCAAATGAAAGATTGGACTCTCATCTTTCATCAGAACAAAAAGTTTGTTTCTACCTTATTCCGTTTTTCAGTAATCAACAATTGAAAATTGTTAGTTTCACCTCTGTTTTGAAAAAAAAAAAAAAACGTATTTTAACGTCTTTGGCACTCCTCCATAGGATTTTACTAAATGTTATTTAACGTTTTTGGCAGTCAAAGAGTTAAAGAAAAAACATGAGAATAAAGTGTGGGTTTTTTTCAAGAAAAAAGTTGCAATGCATTGTAATGTATTTTGTTGGAATAAAAAGTCAAACTTATGAGAGGTGAAATTTTAGTGAAGAAAGTCCTATTTCAACAAGTGAATTTAAAAAAGCACAACTTTACTGCGTTTTATTCTGGAAAAGTCATAATATATTTAAATAAAAGATTAACAATAGAAGAAAGTAATATCTTATTAATATTAATATATCTTATTAGTAATATCTGAAAAAAATAATTTAATAAAAATAATAATTTAATGAAAATAATTTAATAAAAAAGTAGAAAATTATAAAATAAATAAATAAATTAAATATTATGTCTGTTTTATTGGTCATGATGGCCATGACGAGCAGGTCCTAGCAAATGTTGCGAGCTCAGTGAATTCTCTTTGCGAGGAAGTGGCCTGATACCAGATGGTCGTTGCACCTGTGTCCCATTTGTACTTACTCGTGCCTGAGGGCGAGCACCTGCTCCATGTTGGTGACCCCCGCCCGGGCGAAGCTCTCGTTGTACTGGCTCATTTTGATGGACTCGAGCCACTCGGGTACCGAGCGGAACATGGTGCCGTCGCAGCCGCTGGTGCTGGGCAAGCGGATGGACACGCTGGACGGGGAGAGTCAAAATGGACTTGGGTCACTTGCTGTATACTTGGACATATCTTTGAGTCACTGGCAGTCTTTTTTTTTTCTTTTTTTCTTCATACCGTGGATCAAAGTCGGCGATCGTGCTCAAAGATTCAGGATTCTGCAGCAGCTTGTCCAGGATGTTGACAATGTCGGTGAAGCGGGGTCTCTTGGAGCGGTCGTGCAACCAACACTGGAGCATGAGCTGGTAGATGGCCGAGGGGCAGTCCATGGGAGCGGGCAGCCTGAAGGCCTCGTTGATAGCTTTCATGACCTGCTCAAAAAACGAAACGCCGCAGTTGAGCATCTACAAGCTGGCAGCTGGTGTGCTGTGTTTGACATTAGCGATGATGAAATGAAACAATCAGTCACCCCAGCGTGGGGGCCGTGACAGAGCGAGCGTTACCTCATGATTGCTCATGTCCCAGTAGGGCCGCTCGCCAAACGCCATCACTTCCCACATGACGATGCCAAAGCTCCACACGTCGCTGGCCGAAGTGAACTTCCTGTAGGCGATGGCTTCGGGGGCTGTCCAGCGGATCGGGATTTTACCTCCCTGGCAAGAAATGAAGCAACGGTGAGTCACGTGGCGACGACAATCCAGATGCTAAAAGACTTCTTAAGGCAAAAGAACATGGTTGGATGGTTGACGCTCTGGAATTTGCACATGACATTTACACTAGAGCTGTCAAAGTATGACTTTTGATTTGTGTCATATTTGATAAATCCGGTCACAATGCTTTAAATTCATACATTTATGACTAAAATAATAAAATCAATCAATAAAAATAATAAATAAATAAAATATTTTTTTCATAAATAGAAATACAACACGCGGTTACTCGACTTACTCTGGTTGTGTAGGTCCCCTCGGCATCGTCCTCCAGGACGCGCGATAGGCCAAAGTCGGACACTTTGCACTCCAGGTCGCTGTTGACAAGGACGTTCCTCGCCGCCAGGTCTCGGTGCACGTAGTTCATGTCAGAGAGGTACTTCATGCCGGCTGCGATCCCGTGCAACATTCCCGCAAGCTGGTAGGTGGGAATCTCACCGTCGCGGTCCTGTGGGAAGGGTAACGACTTGAGTGAGTGGAAAGGAATCTTGATTTAGTTCATGTCAAGACTGTCATGAACTGAGGGACCACTTGCGATATTCTCAAATATCTTTACATCTCATTCGTACCTTGAGATAGATGTCAAGAGCTCCGTTCTCCATGTATTCAGTCACGATCATGGCGTGCTTGACTGTGAAACGAAAAAAGTGAGGGATTTATGACTTGATTTTTACAACAACAAAAATAATCATTTGCAGTTTTAGTCTCACATTTGGTGACGACTCCCTCCAAGCGGATGATGTTGGGGTGCGAGAACTGGCCCATGATGCTGGCCTCGCTCAGGAAGTCTTGCCTCTGCTTCTCCGAGTAACCCGGCTTGAGGGTCTTGATGGCCACGGCCACCTCCCCTCGGGCGGGGGACTTCATCACACCTCGGAACACTTCGCCAAACTCTCCTGGTAGACAAGCAGAATACAAGGTCACGCTCTGAACCCCCGAGCTGGCGCGAAATGCGAGATAGGCGGCGCAAACGCTCACCCACGCCGATGACTTTTTGCTTGCTGATATCGTTCGGGTCGATTTCCGTGACAAACTTCTGGATGGCGATGTTGGGGTCTTCGTACATGTGTGGGTCTACGTAAGTCTTAAGAGGCTTTAGCTGATCTGAAGGAGGGAGGGGAAAAAATGATGTAACCGCATCTTTCAATTTACAAGCTGCCTTTAGAATTGTTGATTTTCTACCTGATGAAAAGTAAGGATCCTCTGGTCCTCCCCGACGATGAGATCTCAGTCTCCTGAGTGGGAGGAAAAGAAAGATTAATTACAGAAGGACTGCACACTATACAGACAGGAATGTTTATAACGGCAGCTTGGTTAACCCGTGGCCAGTATTTTATTTTGAAATGGCTTGGTCAGAACCAACAAAAAGCCAAAAAGTGGTCACAATAACGCCGAGGGGTTAAAGGAGAAAAAAGCCTCCCACAGTTTGGTTTTAGCACCAAGTGCTAGCTCCATTGGTGCTCGTTTACCCATTAGAGAGCTAGCTAGCTAGCCACAGTTTGGCTTTAACCCCTGATGCTAGCTAGCAAACTCTCTAGCAGGTAAACGAGCGCCAATGGAGCTAGCTAGCTAAAGCCAAACTGTGGCAGGGTTTCTACTTTCTAGACCTGGATTTGCCACCTGTGCTTTAAATGCATTGGAGACCAACCTTTTACGTAGCAGCAGGACTGCCACAACCACGAGCAGAACAACTGCGACTCCAGCAACCGCTCCCATCACCATGGTGGAAGGATTTTGGATCTGAGATTCAGCTGTCAAAAAAAAAGAACCATAAAATCATCAATTTTTATACCGCCTTGTTTTCACAAGTGAGTTGGAGCCTATCCCAGCTGATTTGGGCAAGAGAAATGGGCTAAACCCTGGACTGGTTGCCAGCCAATCACAGGCCTCATATAGACAAGCAAGAATTTACAGCTATGGACAATTTAGAGCAGAGGTGGCAAATCCAGGTCCAGAATGTAAAAATCCTGCCACAGTTTTGGCTTTAACTCCAGGTGCTAGCTAGCTAGCTCCCTAGCTAGCTCCTATTGTGCTAGTTAGCTAGCATCAGGGGCTAAAGCCAAACTGTGGCAGGGTTTTTACTTTCTGGACCTGGATTTGCCACCTCTGATTTAGAGTCTTCAATGAACCTAACATGCATGTTTTTTTTTTCAAATAAAAGTGAGTCGATAAGAGGTTTTAAAGCGAGCGTTACCTAGTAGTGGTGAAGTGTGGAACTCATACTCGGTGCTGTAGCTCCCAGGGTTCCCTTCTGGACTGAGCGCCTGCACCCTAAACATGTACGTCGTGTCTGGCGTCAGGTCGTTAATGTGCACGGAGCTCTTGTCCAGGATCAGGACAGTGTAGGTGGTTACGTCACGCTCCCCGTCACCGTCCTTCAAAAGAAGAAAAGGTGGATCAGGATTAGGATCGTCTTCCCAGGAAAACATGGAATCTCGCAGAAAGCAGTCCGTCTTACTTTTCTGCGGTACATGAGCTCATAGCGATGACTGATGTGCGCTGGAGGTCGGCGAGACAGAGCCCATGACAAAGACAGGCTGGTGGGGCTGCGATCGTCCAGATGGATCAACGTCACCTTTGGGGGATCTGGCCCAATGGTCGGCGAGAGGCACAGAACAAAAACAACAGTGAGTGACTCATTGCAGTCGTGGGCCTTCTTGGAATGAGTCTTTTGGGGATTCAGTGGGTGGCCTGAATTCCCCTATGTGGGGAAAGTTAAGTTTTTTGCAAATCTGTTAAAAACATTGTCTTAAAGCCTGAGGGTGAGTTCAAATTCTTAGTCAAAAACTTGAGAATGGTACAAACATTGTAAAGGATAGACTTTAAAATGGCATTAGCAGTGGTTAGCGGCGCGTTCTTCTGACTTGGGTACAAATTTGGGTTACGTTTTTGTTGCTAGAACCGAACGCCATCGTAAACTGAGGACTCCTTGTAATGCATGCAATGCAAATGCATGCCATGTTCATGTCGAAGCTAAAATTAAAATCTACTTGAACTATTTCTGTGTATTATGGCAACCTCAATGAAAAGGTCCAAACATCAGTACACAAAACTGTTGCTATTGTTCAACCTAAACAATGATGAGCTCAAGTCAACCGGGAACAGGATGGAATAAAGCTGAAAATAAGCCTGAGCTCACCGGTGTAGTCCAGAGCAGTGGTGATGCTGGCGACAGGCCTCTCGGCGCCATACTGGGACAGCCCGCTGTGCACCTCCACCGTAAACGTGTAGTTGAGATGCGAGTCCAGGTCGACGACTACGACCTCGGTGTCCCGCAGGTCGACGGGGCCGGGCTCGAAGCGGACCTTCTCGCCGCAGGGGGCGCACGAGTCCCTATCGCACTGCCCGCACAGCACGCTGTAAGTGAGGTCGGCTCGGCCCCCCGTCACTAGCGGCGAACTCCAGGACAGCTGCAGCCGGCCGTCAGCAGACAGGGTGGTGGCGGTCAGGTCGCGGGGAGCGCTGGGCGGAGCTATTGGAGGAAATCCGAGGAGTTAGCCCAAACATCCCGAGTACGTTCGAGCGTGTTATCAGTGGAGCAGGAGTCTTACCGGAACACGGCGACCTGGGCGGGTCTGACGGCGAGCGGAAGAAACCGTCCTCGCATTCGCAGCGGGTGGCGCCGGCTGCGGAGGGTTTGGTGTTGCCGGGACACACCAGGCAGAGCTCGGTGCTCACGTTCGGCTTGAAGTAGCCCGGCTTGCATTCTGTGTCAAAACACAAAAAGCGCTTAGGTGCGGCGTGCACAAAAGGTTACAACTGTGGCTGTCCTTTACTAGGGGTGTAACAAAAACCGGTTTGAACCGGAAAATCTTTTTATGATTTAAAAGATGCGAGTGCATTGAGTTGAACCGAAATAATGAGATATGGGGAAAAAAATCGTTGCATCATACTAGGGCTGTGCAATTAATCAAAATTCAATTACAATTTTAATTATTACACTCAATTACAAAATCAACATAATCGTAAGAAATTGATTACTTTCAAATCGACCGTCCTTGAATCGTAAGTACTTGATACCAAATTGTGGCTGAAATTGCACATTTCAGTTATACTTCAAGTCAGAGATTTGCTTGCAAAACGGTTGGAGCCGAAAAGTGGATATCATGTCTTAAGTCCATTCAATCAACTTAACTTTACTTATAGATCACTTTAAAAAACACTCATAGCTGCATACAAAGTCCTGTATATAAAGTAAATGAGACATTCCATCCATTAAAGTATACTGTATGCTCCCTCCTACGAGCTCCAGTTAGGAGGCAAGCAGCAGCGTTTTGGACCAACTGGAGACGCCAAAATAAAATGCATTACAGTAATCCAGCCGATATGCAACAAAGGCATGGATCTAAATGCTGTTATGAAAAGAGAGAGAGGCTGCCTATAAGAATATTAAGGACACAGCAATTTTTACCTTGTAATGTACGCAAATTTTAAAAATCAGTTCAGGTGTTAAAAATCTGTATGTGTCTTCTCACTTGAGCTGACCATGACGAGCACAGTTAGGAATAAGTGACAAAACACAGGAAGGAATGACGGAACAAAAGGAAAACAATGAGGCTGTGTGTGTAATGTTAGGCCTTTCCGCCCAACAGGAAGCTTTTGTTGCGAGTAACCTATAATCACTGAGCTTTTGTACGCTGAGGAATGAATAGGGATTTCCCTCCGCGATGTGCCCCCACTTGCCTTTTCCACCTGAAGGCCTCGTCTCGGGTCACGCGCTGACGACTTGGCCCGGATGACACCAGAACATTAAATCCATCAAGTTATGCGATCTGCCTTCCCAACCCGTGAACTCTCCACTCGAGCCCTCTGGCAGATGCTCCGTTTACGACCGCACCGACGTACGACTTTCGAGGTTGTGCGCAATGGACTAGTTTGTGCGCGGGTCCGAGAATATATTATCGGCGGCACAAGGAGACACGCTCACTTAACGCCATATTTAACAGTTTTTTCATTACTCTAAAAATAGTTGCGTCAAAAGTAACCCAATTATGGATCAAAAATGGACCGATCCACTTTATGGGTCAATTTGGCCCAACTTTCTGGGTTGTTTTATACAAAATGACCCAATTTTTTGACCCAAGTAATGGATCTGACCAATATTTATGAGTTGTTTTACACTAAAAGACCCATTTATTGACTCAAAGTTGGGTCAAATTGACCCAAAAAGAGTATCGGTACATTTTTGACCCATAGTTAGGTTATTTTTGACCCAACTGTTTTTAGAGTGTAATCTTTGGCCAATCACGGGAAAACCTCTCCGTTTAATTGTGTCACTTCAACATAGTTCCTTGGTAACAAGATAAGACTTTTGGTGCAGTCATTACTATAACTAGACAAAGTGCAATTTCTGCAGAAATTGTGTGGGAATGCAGAAAAGTTGAATGCTATTAGCTGAATGCTAAGATTTGAATGCATGTGCTTATGAAGTAAATTGAAAGTTTTTTTAAAAAAAAATTGTAGTTAAATGACGAATGAATAAAAAGAAAACTTTAACTGTGATCTGTCTAAAGTGGGATATAATCATTTCAGAGAAATTATAATCCATTTCCTGATATGATAGTCAGTTGGTATCGAACCATCGAATGTACTAAAATGTGGTCCAAGCGGGGTTTGAACCCAGGTAAACTCCATAAAATTGTGGAGAATAAAAATCACAATAACAATTATGATTTTACTATTGCGTTAGTGATATATTACAGTGCCTTTCAACTTACAGTATGTACAAATTCAGGTTATGTCTCCATGTGTACGAACGGAACTATCGGACTGTTTTCGACAAAGGAAATGGCACATTGGACACTGGTGGCGTGCCCTGATGAACATCTTAGCCGCAGCGATAAGCGAGCGGCCTTTCCGGGCCACGGGAGGTTAATGAAAGTGCGGACTGGACAGAACGTGGGAGTCACCAGGGTGACGCGGACGGTCCAGGACTGATGTTTCCTATTTCCTTCCACTCACCGCAAATGATGACAGGCAAGGGTGAAGAGTTAAATGAAGGGGGGGATGAAAAGGAGAGAAAAAGAGGAAACGCTCTTGGAGCCGCTTTCAAGTGGTCATGGAAACACAACAGCATCTGCATACTTTAGCCCGATCACAGGCTGTCTCCGCTTGTCATCTTTCATGAGGGGCCTGGATTGAAGATGAGGTTGCGTTGTTGTTTTTCTAATCACTAACTTGACTGTTGATTGTTGACTACACAACATAATTACTGTTATGTTTATGTACAAAGTACATTCAGATGAACGCAACCTGTCAACGGGCAAGGGAATCCCTCCATCATACAACATGTGTTTGGATCTTTTTGGACTTGCACTATATCCCGAGCCATGTCCGGGGTCTTTTTTTAAACTTAAAACCACTCGACTATAGATAGAGGGAAGTTTCCGGGCCCGGTATACTGTACACTACAAATTGGGGTTATATTACTGCCATATATACGAACAGGACTCCATCATAAACCGCGGACCCCGTAGTATAGTTTCCTCCAGGGGGTAATTATGAGAATATGAGTGTTAAAATAATATCCTGTAAATGTTAAAATCACCTCATCAAATTATGTACACCCAACTGTCCCTGCCGTTCCTTGTTAGCATATACGTTTTTTTTTAACAACAAAATTAGTTTGAAATCAGAAATGATGGAGCGACAACTAAATATAAATACCATTCAATCAATTTGGTGAAAAAAATAATAATAATTTTACCGATAATATCTGTTAAAAGTAAATAAAAATAGATTTTTTTTGTACAGATTTATATGTTAAAAAAATACAATAAATAACGAACAAATTCATTTAGCAATAAACATTTTGTAGATGCACTTTATTTACTTTTTTTTTTAATGCCTTCTAAATTAAGAACTCAATTTTAGAATTATTTCTACACTGTCACATTTGGTTAACCCGCACCTAGTGAGCAACTACTGTACAAGTACATGTGGATTTTTGGCCTGTCTAAATGCCACTTCTCCCACCCCACCACCCCTAAGGGGGGGATGAGTGAGGTTGTTATTGTGGAGAATTCAGCATGGAAGTTCCATTTCCCCGGAGGCATCTACCTGCAGCACTTCATTTCATGAAATGGACTCTCATGCTGTTTAAATCATTTTGTCGCATGATATCATGTGATTGATGTTGCCCACTCGGCATCCATTGCAATTCTGGTCATCCGGGATGAGGGAGTCTTCCATATTTTATCCCTTCCCAGGTTCACTGCAAAAACTGAAATCTTAAGTAAGATCAAATTTCCAAAATTTAACCTAAATTTGCTGATTTTGCGTTGACAAGTTATTTTTACTTAAAATGAAATTGTCAGACAAGATCATAGTGCTTATTTTAGGATACTTACGTAATGATCTTATTTGATCGAGCAGTCTTGGTATTGAGTGTTAACAGCCAGTTTTAAGTACTGTGAGGCTTAAAACAAGCATTTCCCACATTTTAAGATAACTAACCAACATCAAAGGCCCTGAACTGGGGTTTCGTAGTTGAATTTTCTTCCTATTATTATTATAATATATTTTGCATAATCTAGTAATAAGATAAATTGAAAAAGTATGAAAACAATCAGACAAAAGTGCAATTTGGCTGTGGTTCGTGTGTTTCGTTTCGTCATATTTACTAAGCTCATTTTTCTTTGTCCCAGTACCAGCTCAGTGGTCTAGTGGTAGAGTGCCTACCCTCAGACTTGGAGGTTGTGGGTTCAATCCCTGTCTGGGTCATACCAAAGACAATAAAAATGGGACCTGTGACCTCCCAGCTTGACACTCAGGCTAAGTAATCCAAGTGTTAAAAAAAAAAAAGTATTTTAAGAAAAAAGTTATATTTTCAAGATTGCTGTGTAATATGGTCCTAGTAATTTTTTCTTATTTTTCAAAATCTTACAGGTAAATTTACAATTTTCTTATTCTGTTGGCAGATAATTTAGCTTATTTGAAGTAATAATGTTCTTATGTTACTTTATTATTTTTTTCTTAAATTTTCTACTGTCCTTTTTTGCAGTGAATTCTAAATGAATTTTCTCAGAGTTTAGCCCATGCATGTGATGATGTTGATTTTTGTGAACTGTGGACTTGTGAGGAACTTTGAGACTCTTTTGCGATGGGCTGTATATATAAACTTGACGTGATTTTTTTTTGAACGGGCCACAAAAAAATGATGTGGTGGGCCTACTGTCAAAGAATTGGTGTTTACCATTCCAAAGCATACCACGCCAATCGGCATTGGAATGTTCCACTTTGCAGAAATGCGGCTCAAGTATCACCATGGTGAAGGATAAGGAGCAGGTTGAGTTGAGCAGGAAGATGAATAGAAGGCCTTAAAGGGGGAGGGAGGAAGGGGGTCTGGACTGGAGCACCAAACAGAAGTTCTCTCTGGGGAGTCACTCAGCGGGAGTGGGGGTCTCTTCGCATGAGAAAAGGAGGCCAGCCCATTTTAATCTTGAGCCCGAGTGCGAGGACCTCTGTCACGGAGCAAAGAAACTCTCGGCTCTATTCATCTATTGTCTGGCAGGACTGGCCGGAGTGGTGCCATAAATATGTTGCATTAGTCATTGCAGCTCGTAAAATGGCGCCATGTGTGCAACCCTGCGGATGCACAAGCACACCAAGTTGAGTTTTGCTAATCTACTCACGCCGATTCAGCAAATTCAATCGTATTGTCACTTGTTGATGCAACTTGCGCGTCTAATTACCCCACACTCCATTTTGGACGACGGCACACACGTGAAAAGGACTCGCCTTCCGCACCGATGCATCTGTTAATTGAATGTGGGCTTTGGCCGCCATTGTTCTAATGAGCGGGAACACGGATTAGTCGGCTCGTTGCGTGTGTTAACCGCCGGATGAAAGGACCCGAGGGGAGGTAAAGCGGGGCCACGTAACAGCTGTCCTGTTGCTCCACTAATCCTCTTGACTAAATTACACTCCACACCTAACTAAGCAGCCACGGAAAGCAACCGCCCCTCATGCGCCAACTGTCGGCCCACTGCGAGACAACCTGCTTATTTGTGTCAGTCGGCATTCCTTCTCAGCCTGCTTCCTTTTCCCACAACAGTTGCGCTCTTCATTGCAAGACACATGCGGCACCGTAAGTCTTCCAGAATATCACTTTCTCTGACACCTAAAGCCCGGAATGAAGTCGTCGCATTAGCGTGGAACAAACGCCTGCAGTGTTGCTTCTGTCACCATCAGAGTTGATAAAAAAAAATAAAAATGATTTTAAAAATGAATCGTATTCGAATTACGTAATAGGCGAGTATCGCATCAGACTATGAGTACATTAGCTGTAGCTCTTTCTCGGCCCTGGCATTTTGACTTAGACCTGACTCTTGCCTAACATGTAGTTCTGCAACTGATGTTTCACTTTGCTATCTATATTTGAAATTGAGTAACGGACTTGTCCCTCTAAATTGTGTACAGGGATGTGATTTTTCCGCTAATTCGCGGAATTCCGCTTTTTTTATCTCCAAAAATAAAAATTTAAAATTTCCGTTTTTTTTGTTTTTGTTTTTTTTTAGTAGTTCATTGTGTATGCACATGACTCCGACAGATAACATATTCTGCTATAACAAAGACATTTGTGGTATGTTCTAATATGAGTTACTTTTCATTTGGTCATGATACAATTATTTGTTCATGAAATTTGAACTCTTCAACATTATTTATGTGTTAACTTAGTAATCACATTAGTTAGATATGATGATATTCTCAGTGATAGTTTTTAAAAGCAAAGGCAGTCCAATGTTTTTGAATGTGACTGATTTTGAGTTGACTAAAACTGCCATTTTATATGGGATAGTTTAATATACATTGAAAATTTATGCTGTTGTTTTGTCTATTTCTTTGTCATGTGAGTGCATTGAAAGTACTTAAAAACACGGAAAACCCATTAGCTCCGGGGGGCTGGCGGCCCCCAGACCCCCGGCTAAATTTTCAGATAATTTCACTTTGGTCAAATCACATCCCTGTGTGTACTCTTGGGGTCAAATGGAGAAAAATAATCATTAAAAAGCACTGCATCTGCCCCAAAAGAGGCCGGCCCACCAGGCATCTGCCCTGTATGACAGCCAGTCCAGCCCTGATCCAAACTGATGTTTGGGTAAGAGAAGCATGGTACAGACATGGCATAGTCGTCCAGATTTAAAGAATGAATACTCTTGTCTGAGAGAGAAGAAAGGAACAGGAATTTTTTTTTTTAAATTACCTAAAAATGTCCGCAAAGTGACCATAAAATGTCCAAAAAGGAAGAGGGAAAGCAGAAATTTACCATAAAATGAAATTGCAAAAAATGTCAGAATTATTATAATTTTTTTAAAGGCATAAAAGAAAACATTCAAAAAGTAGGCCTAACCATAAAATGTCCAAAAACAAAAGAAGGCAGAAAATTACCACAAAATGTCTTTGGAATTGCCAAAATAATAAATTTAAGAAAAGGCAAGAAAGAAAATGTTCATAAATAACCATAAAATGTCAAAAAACTAAAGAAAGGTCCCGAAAGTTACTTTAAAAAGTCCACAAAAATGCGAAGTGTGAGAAAATTGCTAGCAAGAAAAGGCAGAAAAAATAGCCATAAAATCTCCACAAAAAGGAAGAAGAGAGGCAGAAAATTACCATACGTCCACAAAATTGCCAAAAATGTCAGGAATTTGACAGAAAGGTATGAAAGTCTAAAAATGTATGAACAATAACACACTGTTTCGTTTGTCACAACGTTCAAATATTTTGCGGCTCCAGACATATTTTTTGTTGTTTTGCCTAAAATGACTCTTTTGATAGTAAGGGCTGCCGACCCCCGATTTAGAGTCTCGCATGAATCTAACTTGGATGTTTTTTGGAATGTGGGAGGAAGCCAGATTTGATTTAACTCAAACAACCCAGCTCCTAATATCCAATATCAGGTCCAACTCTCGGCTATGAAATCATTCTGATCCCTCATAAATATTTCCTGTCTTCCTCTCTAGCTATTCATGCACAACGTCTGTTTCCGGAGCTCAGAGTCTGTCAGCGGTCGGGGCGAGAAACATTCCTCTGCCTCGGACTTCCTCCACCCTCATCCTGCCCTGGGAGTGGAAGCGTCCCTTCTTTGAAGCGCCTACCCGTCACCGCTATGAATGATCTGTTCACATGGAAGGAATGGAGCCGGTGCCAGTCAAGGTGACTGGAAAACAGCAGGAGTCATAAACCGCAGCCCTGACTAAGAGAGGCGTGCCGGGGCCCCATCCCTGTAATCTGCGGTTACGGTTGCCCGGGCGACCTGGCATAAACAAAATACTGGCGGCAGGGGGAGAGCGGACGCTCAGGTAGGCGCCCGAGACAAATTCACATGGCCCTTCCTTTAGTCAATCAGTGCAGCAGGTGACGGCAGGGTGAAAGAATTCCTTTCAGAAATCCCCGCACCACCCCGTGCCCTTCCTCCCTCCTTCCTGTGCTCTCCACTGTCCTCCCACACTTCCTCCACACACACACACACACACACACACACACACACAGACACACCACACCCCAGCATGCCAAAGAAAGACCATTTTCCACAGAGCATACAGTAGGCACACCACAGCTATGTCTTTTTTACTCTCACACCTCTTTTTTTGAAAGGGGGGAATCGCTGCTCTTCCCTCAGGGAATGACTTAGCCCAACTTTCTGCATACTTTTTATGTCTGGTTCACGTAAACTTCCAAGCTCTTAAGTTTAAAAATAGACTCTTAACATCCCAAAAGTAAAATTTTACCCTCTCTGTAGAGGGGTTATAATGTGGAAAATATGCTTTTAAAATGCTTATATACAAATGTTTGGGGTCTGTTGAGGGTTGGGGTATTTGTTTGGTGGTATCCATTTGCTAATTTCAACACGACAAGAAATCCTTGGGGTATTTTGAGGGAATGAAAACCTGGGAACTGTTGTAAAGAGCAAAAAAAAAAAGCATAATGTGTAAAATTTTAACTTTTAAAATACAAGGACAAAAGTATTGGGACGCCTAACCGTTACAACGACAGGATGTAGAAACAGAAGAAAACTATGACAGTTTCCAGTATTTCGGGAAGACGTTTGCAAAATGTGGACCTGTGCCAATTACCTGAATCACAATCTCTGTTCTTCCACACCAAACTAATTCCAAGCAGGACTCAAAATTGAAAGAAAATCTTATCAATACTGTCATGTCAAGGGAAACATTTTGACCTAAGGTTTAAATAGAACCTGATGGCTGCTTCTAAGTGTGCTAGTTTCTCCTTTAGCGATCTTATAATAATGCACCAGATTTATATAGCGCTTTTCTAGACACTCAAAGACGCTTTACAATGGAATGGATACATTATTCATGCGCTCAAACATTCACACTGTAGTGACGGTAAGCTACTTAAGTAGCCACAGCTGCCCTGGGGCAGGCTGACGGAAGCGTGGCTGCCAGTGTGCGCCTTCGACCGCCACAGAACATTCGCCCCATTCATACACCGGTGTGAGTAGCACTAGATGCAATGTGTGTGAAGTGCCTTGCTCAAGGACACGACGACACATGACTTGGGGAGAGCGGGGATCAAAGAGCTGACCTTCTGGTAACTGAACGACCGTCTCTACACCCTGAGCCACGGACGCCACAAATATTGACTCACGACTTTTATCCACATAACGCAGGTGCAAAAAAAAAAAAAAGAGACTTTTTGAGAGGCTCTCTGCTTCTTTTCGCAGCTTCAAGCAGCTCTTTCATCCCTACAGAGAACTTGGGAGCATTGTTGTTCTTTTCCCGTATAAGTACAGCGTGCTAAAAGTAGAGCTCTTTTGTGGCGTGACGCAGCATACGTCTCCCTCGACCACATCAAGCCTGCGCCTAGGGTTTAACTTTTTCCGGGATCTGACGGCAAGATGGCCGAAGGAATGTGACAATCCGGATGTGAGAAAATATCGTAATCCATAACCGCCTCGCATCTAAATGAAGAACTAACGGGTTTAGGCATCCTCCATTTTCCATGCCTAATCTGCCCGAGCATGACTTCCTTGAAGGCATTTGGAGGCTTTGAGCACGAGACTTCCCTAAACAAACCAGACGAGTTAATGAACATTCCTTTACACCTTGCCAAGGTGGCGGCATCTGTGATGCCTTTTGAAGCTTTGCGGGGCGAATGTGTGGCACGCCATCGGGCTCCTTACCTTGGCAGGAGTCCCCGGTGGTTTCATAGCCGGCGAGACACTCGCACTGGCCCACAGGAACCACCCACTCGCCCTCTGCGGTGCAGTAGATGCGTGGGGTGGACTGACTCACGGCGTTCTCCACGCAGGCGCCCTCCACCCCCCGCAGAGCGTCGGTCACCGTCTCCGGGAAGGCCGCCAGGCTCTGCACGGTGGACGGGCACGTCTTGTAGTACACGCGCGCCGAGAGGATCCCCACGCAGGCGCCCATGTCCTGGAAGGCCAGGTAGAAGCCCTTCCGGGACAGCGGGCCCACCGTCTTGGTCTCGGTGTTGACCAGGAGCACGTGGTCCCGCGTCACCTCGTCCGGTGCGATGGTGGCCACCTTGCGGAATTGGCCCTTGCGGAAGTTGGTGCCCACGTCGGCGTCCGTCTCGTAGATGAAGAAGTTGAAGGTCTCCTTGCAGGACACGGAGGCGCCGTCGAAGCTGTTGCAGTCGCGCACGGTGAAGCGGAGTTCCACGGAAACGCGCGTGGCGCCAGGACGCCGCTGGATGAAGGTGGTGCGCAACCAGTTGTCCTGGTCGGCCGAGTCGATGTTGCATACGCTGTATGTGTAGAAGAGCGAGCCGTTCACCACCGTCTGGACTATCTCCCACTGGAAGACCAAAAAAAAAACCATCAGCTTTGTTTCATAGCCTTGCAAAAGTACAGACACTTAATGACTAGTAAAAGTAAGATGGCTAGTTAGCATTGGCTGTGCCTTTTATGCTAACAAAACAATTTGTTTCAACAAACAAATGCTAATTTAGCGAATGATAAAAATTGAACAAATACATTCGACATGTATGCGTTTGTTCAGATTGACAGATGAGTGGAATGTACAAATATACAGTGGCTATAAAAAGTCTACACACCCCAGTTCAAATGCAAAGTTTTTTAATGTGACGATTGTGATCTATAACTTTTACAACTCTAGTGGGAAAAAAATATTAGAGAGAGGAAACTAAAAAAAAAAATACTAATAATAAAATCAATGGAGATAATGTGGTTGCATAAGTGTGCACACCCTTTTATAAAAGGGGATCTTAACTCATGTTAAACTGTAGTCTGCACCCACCTGGCATTATTTAAATTACTGTAACTCCACTTAACCCCATATAAAGTTCAGCTGTTCTGATAGGCTTCCCCCCACCCCTTTTTTTCTAGCAGAAGCCCGACTGTTTCGTGCTATAACACTCTTTGAAACTGTCCATAAATCCCTCAACATTGACTAAGGCCAAAGTTCTAGATAAAGAAAATTTGGGGGGGGGGGGGGGGGTGATTATGGCCCAAAAGTTCAACCTACATTTCAAAGTTTTGCAAAAACACAACTGAAATCTTCCAAATGCATGTGGAAAAATGTGTTACATTTTAATAAATCCAATGTTGAATTTTAGGGTCCTAATTCCAGAAGGTTATAATTAATATGACATTAATGGTGGAAAAAAGTTTAGAAATAATTTATCTTGGTCTCATGTGGCATTTGAGCACGGTTGTGTAAACCTTTTTATATCTAGTACTAATTACTGTACAGTAACATAAGTGTACTTTGCTTCCCATCACTGTAGATGGGACCCTTCTTCTTTTGTGAAGCAATAAGCACAATTGTGATCTAGCTTCTTTTCCACACGTTGCGATTATTGGCCTGGTCATGTGTCGACGTGTGTGGTTTTCCAGTAACACACGGAAAGGGGCCTCGTGTGAGCGTGTGTGAGACCGTGACGCACACACAAATCCAACAAATACTACTGTGGAATACCAACTAACATTTGTGGCAGTTAATTGCGCTTTAAAGTCACTGCCGCTTTGCAATTAAAATGTTTTAAGAGACGAGGAAGCAGTGACGAGTCGTGAGATAAAAAGTCCTTTTTCGGCGCTTGCATCCTGGTAGTGCTACTGCGCTTCATGGGGTGTCACTTTATCTTTTATGGGGCGTTAAATGAGAGGAAATTAAAGATTAGATCAAGCAGGGAGGTTATTATTATTATTATTATTATTACATGGGGTCCTCATTTTACCTGACACACAACATTGTATCCGCACGCGTTTTAGGACATTTTGATAAAGATTGAATGAAAGCAAATGTAAAGATAGCGGCATCATGCTTTGGGGCTGTTTGTCTTCATCTGCAACTGGTGCCTTAGACAAGGTGGACGGAATTATGAACAGTTCAAAATACCAGTCAGTAGTTAGGATTCCATCCAATTGTTTCGAATTTTTAAGCGAATTTACTGAAAATGCGCAAAACGGACATGAGGGGACTTTATGCCCGTTTCCATCTGTTCTTCTTTTGCGAATATTGAATTAATTAATTCCAAAAAGATTTGTGTTTCGTGGTAGCCACAAACGTACCTTATTTTATCGTCCGCCATTGCTTTGTGACTACAAACGTACGTGTGACGTAATATCCGGTCAAAACGTCCGAACGTTTATCCGGTCTTGTCAGCGTTTATTCGCAAAACCTGTTTCCATCGCCAAAGTTAGCATTTTCCTTTTTTTCAATCCGCTTCAAAATCCACCCCCTCTAAGCGTAAAAACTTTTTTTGCAAATTTTGGGCCCTTTTTCGATTTTCTAGCGTTTCCATTCAGTTTTATTTTGACATTTCTTGAAAATTCGAATAAAAATGGGTGGATGGAAACCCCAGTAGTGATAGCACAAACCTTCAGGCTTTTGCAAGAAAGTGAAGAAAATGGCAGGGAAAGCCTACTAGAACATCTGAAATTCATTTGGGTTTAATCATAGGCACTTTAAATGGAGGAAGGTTTGGTTAATTTTGAACACAGAAACATTTAAAACTTAAAGAGAGTGCAAACTTTTGTAAGTTTATTTTTGCTTGCCCTCGCAAATATTTTTTGTCGATTGAGTTTTCTAAGTTATATGCCACAACAATGTTGGATTTAAAAAAAAAAAAAAAGATTTATCTTGGGCTCAGATTTAAAAACAAACAAAAAAAAAACATGGCATTTGAACCAGGTGTATAGACTTTTTATATCCACTGTACAAGACCCTACATGAAAGCAACGTCCCTGATGACTAAACCCTTCCCAACATAATCACTATGTGATATGTACAAAGTACACTGAGATAAAAGCTACCTTCCGACAGGCAAGGGGATCCCGGGACCATAAAACACGTGTTAGGATCTTTTCGGACTTACAGCATATAAATCTCCAGCCTGGACTTTTGGTCTTTTTTTAGACTGAAACCCACTCCACTATAGATAGAGGGATGTTTCCGGGCCTGGTATACCTACAGTGACGCAAGGCCGCTGTTATCTGTCAATTCTCGGTGGGACACTTTAGCTGGATTTACACTGCATGGTTCAAGTGTCACAATTCCGGTGTTTTGCTCTCATGTGGCACAATTGGGATGTGGAATTGGATCTCCTCAGACCGGAATCGGGCCTCTTCCAAATGTGAACGTGTGCCAGTGCGAGTGCAGAATAAATGCACAGATTGGATGTCAATGCCGGTTACGCAAAATAAAACGATCATTGACGTCCTGCATACACATCCACGTCTGCTTAAACACATATAAACACATTGCTGTAAATATAAACTATAGATGAAGCTTAGACGTATTAAGGTCTAAATTTGCTATATTAAAAGCTTCTATATTTAAGTAAGCAATTTAAACAAATCGGTTTCAGTCCAGGACAATTCATCGCTGTGTAACATATATCCATTTACTATCGCTTACTTCCCTGTTGGCACTTGTGGAATTATTTACGAATACTCCGAAAACCTTCCGGATGCCAAAAATGATGAATTACGCGTAAAGAACCAGCCGAGAGTCCCTTTTAAACATCATTAAACTCTAAATACATCACAGAAGAGAAAGTCTTTGACCCCCGAGGTCTTAAAAATGCTGGTCGGTGTATAAATACTCACCCCGTTCTCATATGGCAGCGTAAGCCAGCCCAGCTCCCCTCCTGAAGATTTCATGTCCAGCAATACTTCTGTAGACACACGCAGAAATGAGTTATAAACGGCTATTAATCCATTTGGGACACACAGTTAGTCTCCAAAAGCGACATTAAAAATACTACTGTGGAGTACCAACTAGCATTTGCGGCATTGAAATTAAAGACTTTTTAAGAGACGGGGAAGCAGTGACGAGTCGTGGGATTAAGAGTCCTTTTCCAGCACTCGTATCGTATGCTGCAAGTACTACTGCAATGGGCTTCATTACTTTATGAGCAACGAATAAGGGGATGATATCAAAGATGAGCTCAAAAAAATAGGAAATGTGATTATTACAGGCGGTCCTCTGTTTACGACAGTCCCGACATTTTTGAGGTTGCGAATTAATTTGTGGCATAAAATACGTGGTCACGTAGCAGAAGAAGGCACGCTCAGCAACCACTGTACTGATTGTCATTTGGATAGCTTTAGAATGACAGTCTTTTATTGCTCTTCATATTCATGACTTTACTAAACTACAAGTAAAGGTTAGTTAACCATTGTTAACCCCTTTTTTGTGAAGATTTTCCATCTTCACAATTGCTTGTACATCTCTCTGGTTTTCATGTTGGTCACACATCAGATCTATTAGTAGATGATTAATCTAATTAATCGCTGAATCGTTTAGTTACCTTTTTTTTTTTTATCTAAAAGTGTCCAAATGCTCAGAATTTCAGCTTCTCGTCAATAATTATCCAGTTTCTCTTGTCATCCATGTAAGCAGATTGGTTATCTTTGTGTTGAACATTTTTGTCTATTTTCTTGATGTGTTACGGGCCAAAACCAGTAACTCAATCATAATTGATTTTTGTTTGTGCATTTCTGCACTGCCAAATAATGTCCTGTCCATGTCCGATTCATTGATCCATCGACAAAATAATCGACAGATTAATCGATTATTAAAATAAAAAAAATAAAAAAGGCATTTTTAAAATCTTAAAAACTTACATTTTTCAAACTTCATGCTGGTAATATTAAAATTGTAATCTAAAAACTAAATGACTTTTGTATTGAAAGTATAGGACTTTATTCTGGTAATATTACAACCTCTCGTCTAAGCATACAAGACTCTGTTGGGTATCGGATTTTTTTTTATATACATATATAAACAAAACTATTCTCATAATGTTTCAACTTAAATCTAGAATTTTTTATTTTTCAAAACTAGATTTTCTCAAGATTATATGACACCTCAAAATATGCCACTTTGTTCATCTCAACTGTTGGTGCTTTTAAGGATGGAATAACTGAGGACACCCAATTTAAATGATAAGAAAGCAATTACACAGGAACCGCAGTATACAGGCTAATAGTCTTGTTAAATGGCAAGCTTAATGCTTGTGGATTTTGTGTGTGTGTGTGTGTAGACTGTAGAAGTACAACAAAGGAAGTCCAGCATGCATGCGTGCCGTGTTGAGGGAGCCTAACAGTTTTTTATGTGGAGTTCAGGGGCCACATGCCAGCTCCATTGGCAGCCTAATCAAGCATGTCGGTGTGATTCAACACATCATTAAGCGTGAAGAAACATCTCTAATCCTGTCTGAGAAAGGCGTGGGTACGCAGTGTCAGAAGTGTGCGGTTTAAAGTGAAACTACAGTAGGGGTGAAACATGTCCGGGCATCGAACGCGCAGGTGCTCCCACGCCCCGAGGCTGGCTGACGCCATTCATGAACAATTCCCATGTAAAACATCTGGATTGTAGTCCCAATTTGTCTTCATTCGGAGCCGATTCGTTCTGCATATCGTTTAAAATGGCTAAGAGAGAGTTACTTTTTCAAAAGAAAATTGGCGACAAAGACCATTTGACAGGTTATCAGTTGATTAAAACGAGCAAACGTCACACCGGACGCTGACATTCCGGGCTCTCTGACTCACGAGTTAAGCAAGTTAAAACCAAAACTTTGCTTTTCATTTTTAAAACGAAGTCACTCACGTTCTTTCGACTGGAGGCTGACAAACACGGCGTTGGTGAATAAAAAGACGAACAAGTGAAGACGCCGGTGCTCCATGCTTCCGTGTAAAAGTAAAGTGTATCCTTTCGTCTCTTCCACTCCTCCTCCGACGAGCCTCCGACTGACTGACTGGAGCACAAACCACCACCACCAAGCCAAGAGAAGCCCATTGAGAAACAGGTGGCGTCACGTGACGTCATTCACTCCGCCTCCTTGCGTCCTTTGGAATGCGGTAGTGTTTCCCAATATGGGGATTGCGGGGCGGGGCGACACCTGGCTCACGAGGGAGCAGTGTGTCAATCATCATCACATACAATACATCACTGAATGACTATTATGGTCATACGAAAAAGATGGCAAAAAAAAAAAATAGCACCAGATCAAAGTCACTATTTTGCAAAAAGTGTAATTTTTTGAGGTTGTATATTTTCAAGATTTAAAAAATCGAACATTTTGAGCAGTTGTAATTTGAGAAAAAAAGGTGTAACTAGAATACAGTTGTAATATTATGAGAATAAAGATGTATATTTTCGAGATTTAAAGAAGTCATGTATTTAGGGGAATTGCACTGAATACAGTATGTAGCCTACCTATATTAAAGTCTTAATCTTATGAGAGAAAAATGCATTATTCAAGATCAAAAGTTGTTTATTTTGGAGATTAAGTTGTAATTTTACCTAAAAAGAAAAGATTTTTTAAAAAAAATAAATAGTCATTTTAGTATATTTGATATAAAAAATAAATAATAATCCAAATTAATTTAGAATATTTTATTGTTATTAAGATATAAGTTTAGTTTAAGAAATAAGTTAATTTTTTTAGTTTGTCAGTGCGTATATTTTTCGAGGTTAAAGTTCTAATTTGACAAGAAAAAAAGTCATGAATTTTGAGGAGAAAAATATCTTTCTAAATGAAAAGCCAGATTTTCAAGATGAAAGTCAATACGTTAACACAGAAGTATGTTTTCAAGATAAAATGTATAAAGTTTAAAGACAATGTGCTCAACAAATAATGCATTTGTGTAATCTTGATGTCAAAAGTCAAGTATTTTTTATATTTTTTAGAAGGATGAAGTTGCATATTTTCTAGATAAAAAGTCTTATATTTTAAAAGTCGTAATATTATGATAAAGTAGTACACAAATAAAACCTAAGACAAACTTTATATTGTTTTAATCCCTTAAACATGTCATCCCCAAAGTTTCTTTATAAATAATAACAAACATGAGTCAAATGAAATTTTCGATGGGCTTTGGAGAGCTGAACTGGCCGCATGATGGGAAAATTGTGCCCCACTCCTGTGCTAGATAAAGATGGCTGAAATCAATATTAGAGCAGGGAGAGTGGATTGTGTCACCACATTTGTCCATCAATATTCCCAATGCTCCCACACACATTTCACAAATCCTAATACACCAAATACACATGGCCTACTTTTAATTCAACATAAAAACTTGTTTTGACAAGTTTAAGCACAAATCCAAGCGTACAGAGTTTTAAATAAGTACTTACATCATCATGACAGCAAATGGATGCAATTAAAGTGTTGACAAATGACTACAGATGACAGTGTTTTAAATGATGTCACATTTTGGGTGGGCTGACTTTGAATTTGAATGAAATCCTGATGTTCTATCCTTGGATGAACTTTCTTTTAATCTTTCAATCAGTGGATCATTCAAATGTATCTGCACTTGCGTCGCCAGTGTTAAAATCGGACAATCTTTTTGAGCAAGTAATTAGCCCAAATCCTCCCCCCCTATCTCACATTGGACTTATCTTTCCCACGACTGGCAAAGGAGGGGTCAAGTGGGGGGAGATGGCCCCGGTATGAATATATGACTACTAATGAGTCGCTCTTCATGAAAGAGCCTTCGGGTATGAATATGTGTCGGCAAAGTCGACGGGGACAACGCCGTCCGTCGCCTAGCAACTTTGATGGGAGGAATTTTCGGAGTCAAGTCCTCTCTGTGAAGCGGTGCGCACTTGGGAACAAGAGCCCCTCTGCACAGACGACCAGCCTGACAAAGGCCCACTCCAGCCCTAAAAAAAAAAAAACACCGGACGAGTTGGATATTGTCACATGCACATTAATCAAACAACAGCACGAGTGAAAGATGTTGTTGGAGAAAAATACATGAACAAGTTAAGTGATGAATTGCGTCTTCTTGACCTTTTCAACGGTGTACGAGTGTAAATTGTAGTTTAACGTCCGCTTTATTCTATTCAAGGCGTGACTAGCCGGCGACCAAATAGGGTGTGTCTCACTCCTCTTGCCGTCTCTTACCCATTTGCAGCTGGGATAAGAAAAAAAAACTTGTGGGCTTATGTTTTGGAGGGCTGTCAAAATGAAAGCGTTAACACTGGAGATTAGTTTAAATTCTTTCAAATTATAAAAAAAACAAAAATTACTCAGTTTTATTTACTTCTTGTAATGGCCTATAACCTGCAGCCAAACGTAGCCACTAGCGCAAAGATGGACCAACACGCACTATTGGGAGTTTTACTTTCAGTTTTACTTGACGCTTGTTGGAGAAATCTCGAGTAATTTGTGCAAAGCCAAATTCAAAAAGCATATTAGCATAGCATTTGCATTGTTTTGTTTAACGGTTGTATTTTACGGGAGAAGTACTCCATTCAAGAAAGCTATTAGAACAGTCTTTGATTATGAATATACTTTCTTTCAATTTGACGATTTTACATTCATTCCAAGATTTTTAGAAGTAAATATCTGTTACAAGCTTTGAAGAAAAAAGTAGAAGCAGAAGTTGAACATTTTGATTAATCGCAAATAATTATGGGAAAATTGTGCGATTAATTGATTAAATTTTTTTAGCACTTGACAGCGCTATTATTTTCCTGATTTAACCGTACTTTTATGAGAGAAGTTGTATATTTTTGAGAAATAGTTGTCAATTTTCGAGATTAAAGTCATAATACGTTGAGAAAAAAGTTATATATTTTCAAGATTCAAAAATCTGATCATTTCAAGATTAACATCACAATACCACGAGAAGGAAGTGTACTTTTTTTGAGGTTGCATAATTTCAAAATTGAAAATTGTATGTTACATCTATCTATCTATCTATCTATCTATCTATCTATCTATCTATCTATCTATCCTCAAGAAATACATTTTGTAGTTTCAAGAAAATATATACACTACATACTATACTATGAGAATTTAGTTGTATAATTTTTAGATTGAAAAAAAGTATATTTTCCAAACATTTTAAATTTTATTTTATATATGATATATTATGCTTTAAGCAACAGATATTACAACATAAATTGTGCACAGACACATGTAGACACATAGGCCTAATATAAGAAGACTACCCACATGAATATACTGGCATGTTCTTTATCCTCTGCAAAGAATGAGAAACGGGCTCCATGTACAGTAAATCCATATGCCTGTATTAACACTGCCCCAAGGTGAGCAAGGTGTGCTTGAATACTAAAATATTGTATAGCTGCAGCCCTACAACTCCCCTGTTAAGTTGTCATATTTTTATTGTTTAATGAAAGCCTGGCTTCAGGTCCCCTTGATTAACCTGCTAAAGATTACTCCTCAAAATGACAAAGATGCTCCTCAAATGAACTCAACGATTAGCAAAACTGCTCAAACCTTGGAATGATGCCCCCCTAACCCCACTTCCTTTGAAAAAAAACGAACACATGAGTGACAATCTCAACCCATCCTGAGCAATATTTCGCTTTCAAATCGCACTTTTGTATCCCGTCCTGAACGGCCTCTCCATCTCGAGGACCCCAAGTACAACACTTTCTCTCGTCCCTGTAAAGCTTTTCGATACGTGAGGTGTCACCTCGGAGCGTGTTAACGTGCACCCCTCCTTCCCCCCTATCCCCCACCGACAAGGTCTTTCTGTTGTCCCCGTGAGTCGACGGTGCCAAAGGTTAACACCCCCTCTAACGTGCAAGTATGCAAACGCTCGACACACAATGCGTGCTTCTTTTGATTGGGCTGACAGCGCATGAGGCCTAGGAGCACTCCAACCCCCCCCCCCCCCCCCCCCCATTTCCCACCCGAACCACCCCCTCATCACTAGCTTCTGAGGGGTGATGACAGCACAAAAAAAGTGCTTCTCAGCAGGGGCAGGGTGGGGGCGGTGGGGGGTGCGGGATTTGCGTTTTGTGGGTCACCGAGCAGCGGCTCAAGCGGCAACGTCACGTCATTCAGCGTCCCTCACCCTGCTGCCCCTCACGCCTTCTCGTGGTATTGGCAAACACGGAGGTGCGCCTCTATTCAAAGCAACAAGGGAGTTTCTATGGGCCGCTAACACGGAATCCATTCTCACAGTTAGCGCTCGCTAACCGCTGCCCCCAAAACTCTTGTTTAAGACTGATGGATTCACGCCTTTGTTCATGCATTTTATGTTGTTTTTTTTTTGTCTCTCTCGTCATTTGCTTTTCACCCACAAACGCTCATTGGCCTCCAAATATACTCATTAGCTACACCTGCATCATTCCTCCCACTATTTCCTATTTAGTGCTTAGGTGGACTTTTGGCGAGAGAAATGGGGTCCATCGTGGACTAGTCCTCATCATCATGATAGTTCTGGATTTTTCACCAAAAAGTTAGTTTTCATTTGGTTTTGACTTTTGTGTATGAACTTTTGTTAGCTGTATTTATTTTTTTAGAGCAGGTTTGCTAGTTGTTGTTTAAAAAAAAAAAAGTTTTAGTATTAGTATCAGTATTAGTTTGAGTTTTTCTTTTTATGCAGGGTATTTGTCAAGCACATCCGTTACTGCGGCTTCACTCTTCAGCAGGGTTCTCATTTATGACCGAAACTTAATCTAATGCAGGTTTACGTCACTATTTCGTGGGTATTCTTGAGTCTTGGGTTTTTTCGTGCTAAGTGAACATTAGAGCTCGTTGCCCACAAATTCTCCGTTCCGTCAACGTGGGTGCGTTCAGAAATACATTCCCAGCGCACTGCTTCACTCAGACCCTCAGAAATGCCCTGTTCGGTTATTCAGTGACCCAAAATATTGAGAACCGGAGCTCAGTGTGTCAGGCAATACGAGGAAAGTAAACAAGCTACTGATTATACTCAGTGTTCAGAAATTAATGTGAGTGGTGCGCACAGACGACGAAACATCCGCTTAACTCATTTGCTCCAAAAAACATATAGATATGATCAATTTTAAATATTACCATGCTCCCAAACACATATTTATATGTTTGTTTGTGATATATAATGGTAGTTATTACAAAAACGGCCAGCAGGTGGCAGCGGAGTATAAGAGATCAACCAGGACCATGTTGCAAAAAGCTCTTCCCTCGACTGTTTTAAACAGATTTGTGAATAATGATGAAACTTAGCTATATTCTAATGCTAATTGCTGCAAAACCAAAACAGATAGA
Source organism: Vanacampus margaritifer (assembly GCF_051991255.1). Classification (NCBI taxonomy): domain Eukaryota; kingdom Metazoa; phylum Chordata; class Actinopteri; order Syngnathiformes; family Syngnathidae; genus Vanacampus; species Vanacampus margaritifer. The sequence goes on along the minus strand of NC_135439.1, from coordinate 6,159,125 downwards.
ATTATACTTTCCTGATGAAAGAAGAGACTCTAATCTTTCTTTTGGTAGGTTCCATGTTTTTTATAGCAATAGAACCCAATATTCCGTGGGCCTTGCAAAATCTGTCAAAATCCAGTAAAACAGCCGGGAGCGAAGGGGGTTGCTTCAGTGAAAAGGAGTGAATGAGTTAATAACGACGTAAAAGTTTTTCTTTTTAGTTTAAAATGGCTTACTTTGACCAGAATTTCGCATCACATTGTAGCCAAAGGTGCAATCTTGGTGGTTTAATGCACCTTTTGCGGCAGTAAATCCCACGGTTCTCATGGTAAATGCCGTATGTTCCCTTCATCTTCACCTTCTTCTTTATCTTCTGCTTTGTTGTCATCATCCTCGTCTTTGTCCGGACCTTCTACTTCTTCTTTGGCGTCGTCTTAAGTCTTCTAAATGAACAAAAAAATAAAAGTGCCGACAGTATTTACTGTACTTTTCGTTTTGGAAAGTTACATTTAGAAAGTATAAGAAGTGTTTGTGTGTTTACTTTGTGGAAATGGACCTTTATGAAACATATCACCCGTAAAAAGTTTACAAGTCCACCCGCATCCCCATAGAGGCTTCTTCACCAAAAATCAGCTGGTCTAGGCTGCAGCTACCCGCAACACTAAAGAGAACAAGCGCTACAGAAAACAGCTGAATGGAACGCGAGATTTGTTCCCTACGCTTGGTGAAATTGTGCAAGCCATTTCCGAAACAATGACTTCATCATCTCAGGTTCAGGACATGCATGTACTTGTAAAACAAGGCATTCCTCAAAGCACAAGAACGCTGCCCGTCAAGTCACAGACGCTCTTTGTGGCTGCAGTATGCTTAAGTGTGCCACCTTTTTTCCTCACATTCTGTGTGGTCTCCTGTTAAAAAACACCACACGCCCCTTCTGAAGACAACCCCCACTCGGCAAAATGGAATCCAGGGTGCGTGTTGCCCGTATCAGGCCCGCTCCGTGTGCACGTAGCGTTGCGAGACAAAAGCAAGAGCGTGCTCCGACAAGCGTCTCTCTTCTGAAGAGGGGAAACGTGAGAATGCGGCGGGGAGAACACGGACATTACTCATACATAGCTGGCTTAAGTCTATTAGTGGCTTCTGGCCTCGTCGCTCATCGTGCCGCGCAGGACGCTGACCTCGCTGATCCGAAGGCAGCTGCGCGATAATGAGCGCTTCAGGTAGACGGCGAGCGCTTTCAAGAAACAAACCACAAGGAAGACGGGGCCATCTATTCTTTGTAAGGTAAAACGAGTAAAAACTACAAAGACACTCAGCGCAGGTCAGCTCAGATCTTTAACTCAACACTTGTCTTTGCTTGCATTTTTCATGACGTCATTTGAAAGATTTTTTTTTTCTTTTTCGGAGTACACAAAAGGCCTGTTTTTTCAAACTTAACCCATAAATATAATATAAAATAAATATGTTCTATTTTAAATATTACCATGCTCCCAAAGACGTATTTATACAGTTTTTTTAAAATGTTTTTTTTTTATGCTACAGCATACGAAGGCTTTGATGCAACCTCTGAACTGAAGAGAATGCATGAAGCAATGGTAGTTATTACAAAAACGGCCAGCAGGTGGCAGCAGAGTGTAAGAGATCAACCAGTGCCATTTTTTGTGACGTCATTTGAAAGATTTTTTTTTCTTTTTCGGAGTACACAAAAGGCCTGTTTTTTCAAACTTAACTCATAAATATAATATAATATAAATATGTTCTATTTTAAATATTACCATGCTCCAAAGACGTATTTATACAGTTTTTTTAAAATGTTTTTTTTTTTTATGCTACAGCATACGAAGGCTTTGATGCAACCTCTGAACTGAAGAGAATGCATGAAGCAATGGTAGTTATTACAAAAACGGCCAGCAGGTGGCAGCAGAGTGTAAGAGATCAACCAGGGCCATTTTTCATGACGTCATTTGAAAGATTTTTTTTTCTTTTTCGGAGTACACAAAAGGCCTGTTTTTTCAAACTTAACTCATAAATATAATATAAAATAAATATGTTCTATTTTAAATATTACCATGGTCCCAAAGACGTATTTATACAGTTTTTTTTTAAATGTTATTTTTTTATGCTACAGCATACGAAGGCTTTGATGCAACCTCTGAACTGAAGAGAATGCATGAAGCAATGGTAGTTATTACAAAAACGGCCAGCAGGTGGCAGCAGAGTATAAGAGATCAACCAGGGCCATGTTGCATCAAGCTGTTTCCCCCACTGTTTTAAACAGATTTGTGAATAATGAGGAAACTTACTGCAAACTGCAAAACGGAAACAGTTAGAAATATACTTTTTTTTCTGATGAAAGAAGAGAGTCTAATCTTTCTTTTTCAATGAGTTATGTGTGAGTGAGCACCTCTCCTTTGCCGAGACAATCCATCCACCTCAAAGGTATGGCATGTCGAAATTCTGATTAGATAACATGATCAGTATTCTTATCATTATCATTTTAAAAATACTAATAACAAAATTATTTTATTATTATTATTTATATATTTATTTATTATGAGAGGGTATTCCTATCATTATCCTATGGCTGCCCACATTAAGGAAAAATGGTGGTCACACAAAGCGCCTCTAAATTCACAGAAAATCATCCTACGTAAAAACTCAGTTCAGTCAGAATCAAAGGATTAACTTTGCACATTTTTCTTTGGCTTTTGAGCATCCTCAACACTGTTACGTCCTGTAACAATGGCCGGAATGATTTGAGTCGTAATCTCTGTTAATTGCACTGCTTTACGTTCCGTATCGGAATAAGTAACAGGTTGTGTATTCACATGCCTTCCATGCTGGGCACCCTGTAATCCTCCTCGTCTGGCAAATCGAAATGAGGGGTGGGGAAGAGGGGCCCCAACTAACTAAAAGTGAAATCTCCTCTCTTGAGGAGCTGTGTTAAATGTAATGGATGTTGGCTGGGGGGCCTAATAAAGATGACGGCACGCATTCATATGCATTCGCTTGTGTGCTCAGCTTGGCCAAGTCTGCCTCGCAAGTTTTAACAAAGGGGAGGAAGGAAGCCAGGGGGGCTGAGTAAAATGCCTTGGGGGGTGTGGGGCAACAACACGCGCGCACACACACGCGCGCTGACGTCCGCACCCACACATACCAACCAAACAGTGGTCCTTCAGCCTGCGCCCTGTGGGTCTCTTAAGCCTGAAGTTATAGCGGGACAGCTGGGCTAGCACGTTCGGCATGGGCTTATGTTCGCTTTCGTGGCCAAGTCCTGCACACACACGCTCACATACAGATACAGTCCCCTCCAAAAGTATTGGAACGGCAAGGTCAATTCCTTTGTTTTTGTTGTATACGGAAGACATTTGGGTTTCAGGTTAAAACTCAACTCAACGTTATTTATTAAGTACTTTAAAACAACCATCGCCAGTCTTTTTCAATTATGTACAAACTCATGATGGTAATGATGGTAGCATCAGATGGAAATTTGATATTGACAAAAACAGTTTGTTTGGCAAATTAGCGAAGCATTTATTCAAACTGATCGGGAGAAACTTCATCATGCAACAAGAGAATGGCCCAAAACAAAAAGTACAATGTACTTCATCATCTTAGACCGGCTAACTCACTCACCAGACCTTAACCCAATAGAGCATGCATTTTACCTCCTGGGGAGGAGACTGAAGGGAGAAACTACTGGATACAAACAAGCTTTTAATTTTTTGGATAAACAATTTTTTACTTAGTTTTTTTATTTTTTATTTTAATTATTTTTTTTCCCAGAGAATTTCTTTGCATTTTTTAAATGTGGTTGTATTTTTTAACTGCTTTTTTTAATATGCTTTTTTTTTTTTTTTTTACTTATAATTTGACAGATTTTTTTCAGAGGTAGGGACTTATTTTCTTTGTTATTATTATGGGGAGACATATTTCTATTTGTTTACTTATAAAAAAAAAAAAACATTTTTGTTATTTTATTATTTTATTTTATTATTTTTAATTCATTAGATTTTTTTTTAAATACTAATTCAGATTTTTTTAATTTTATTTATAGTGACAAAATTAGATTTTTTTTTTCATTACCATTTAAGATTTAAAAAAAATGGTTTCAGATGTTTTTTTTCCCTAATTGTTTTACGCACACATGTGTGCACCCAACCCACACATGCCAGACAAACAGTGGCCCTCCAGATTGCGCTCTGTTGGTCTCTAAAGTCTGAGGTTATAGACATGACAGCTGGGCTAGCACACTGCATGGGCCTATGCTTGCTTTAATGGCCAATTCCTACACACACACACACACACACACACGCACACTCATATACACACGCAGGATGCACCATCCTGTTTATTGTTTACTTTTCACAGTAGCCTGCCAACCTGGGAGGCCTTTGCAGTAGCATTACAGTTTGTCAGCTCGTGTGTGGACGCTTTGCTGTGAAATTTCAGGGTTGAACTACAACAAACAGTCCAAATTTAATTCTGTCAACAACTGGGAGACTGACTTGCTGTTTTTTTTCTTTTTTTGTTAAGGTTTTGATCACAATTTATGATCATCCTCAGTCAGCGTGGAATTTTCAAATTGTAAGTACATTAAATTCAAAATGGGGGTGGTGATGGATTAAGTGAAATCGAATTATTTAGTTGTTTTTTTAAAGAGTAATCTGATGTGCCGTAATTTAATAATGACTGTATTATGCAATAAATGATGGTATATCTTGTTTAAAGAACATTGACTGTGAAAAAAAAAGCCCATGACCATTCCACTGTTGGAATATTTATTTATGTATTTATTTTGGATTATATTTTCTTAAAGATTTCTGTGTATTTTTTGTATATGTATTTTTGGGTAGTTTTCTTTAAATATATTGTTTCATTTATTAATTTGTTTATTTTTTTTAGAGAAACATATAAAACATATTTCTGTTTTTAAATGTGTTTTAATTTTTATTGGTATTTTTAAAAGTTCCTTTTAAATTATTTAGCTTAATATAAAAAAATATATATAGTTGTTTCATATATTTGGGATAGTTAACTAGATTTTTTTAAAATTTCATTTCATGTTGTACATTGTTTACATTTTTTTTTAACATTTTGTTTCCTTTCTTTGTGCTATCACAATCTTTAGATTGTTTTTAAACTATTTGTTTTTAAAATTTTCTTATTTTAATTTTTTTGAAATGTGCATTTCGATTTTGTTTTCAAGATTACAAATCTTTCTTTGATTTTTTTTGTTTGTTAGCATTTTTGGTATGGCCTAAAGATATGTTGATAATCTGTTGTAAATTGTATGAAACAACAAAAAGAACAAAAAGCACCAGCTGTCCTGCTAGATAAATAATTTAAAAAAAATCTAATTAGAGTGGAAAAACAAGAGGGTGTCAAAAGTCAAAAGGCAGGGCTCAAAATAAGCGCAGTTTGCAAAGCAAAATTAGCATTTCGTGCCAAAATTAGAATGATGCTCTTCAATAAAGTCAGATTCACAAAACTGCTCCACAAAAGAAAGAAACAAATATTTGAGCCCTGAAATGGTAATGCATATAATGAGATGTAAAGCTTGACAGACATGCATTGGAATGGGAGCTGCTCGATAAAGGGACAGTTCTGTGTTGACAACTGGTCAGCAAAGTCAAAGGGAGGGCCGGGTCGGCAGTGTGGTCCACAACAATTGCCTCATTATTTGGCCAAAAGGGACACCTGTTTAGTTTGTGGTGGGCCTTCATTTGGGAGGGTGATGACATCACACAGCTGAGAAATGTATTGAGCCACTTTCTTACGCATAGGCAAAATGAATTATTCACATTTTTTTGATTCCAGATGAATTTTTCAGTGCTTTTATTTCATTTAGTATACAGTAATTAATTAAGCTCTTTGTATGCAGTGATGATTGTTTTATTGTGCTTTATAAAGTTCAGTTGAGTTGAATATTGAAACAAAATTACAGTAAATACTTGGAAAAGACTTCTAAACCATGAATATAAAACAACCCAGTGACAAAAAGTAAGGCTGGTAACTGAGCGTGGCCTTTTTGTGCCCTGTGACGACATTCTTCTGCCGTTTGTAACCTCAAAATGTCATAAGTCGTTGTAAAAGAGGACCTCCCTTTTACTGTACCTATTGTTCTGTCATTTCAGAAACACTACTGGAATGTACAGAACCCCAGACATGACGTAGTGAGTGAGTAAAAAATTGTGGTCTACAGAAGTCTGCTAGCTCAATGCTAACACACAGTGTAAAAGGGCTAATAAAACAAGGACAGTTGCGTTAATTGTAAACGTTACACACGCAAATCCTATTTGAACAGTAGCAACACAGCAGACAATACTCACGCGCGCGGGCATATATTCTTTATCCTCTGCTAAAAAACAAACAATATTAATAATCGTCATAATAATAATAAATATTTTTACAACTTGTAGCACATATGTTTGTGGCAACACAGGGGACAACTGGTTAGCACGTCCGCCACACAGTTCTGAGCGTGTGGGTTCAAACCCTGCGTGGAGTTTGCAGATGCTCCCTGTGTGAAGTTTCTCTGGGCACTCCGGTTTCCTTCCACATTCCAAACACATGCATGGCAGGTTGAACACTCTAAATTGTCTGAGTGTGAATTCTTGTTTGTCCATATGGGTCCTGCAAATAATTGGGTGTCGACCAGTTCAGGGTGCCTCTTCTAATTTTCTTGCCCAAAGGCAGCTGGGATAGGCTCCCGCAACCCTAGTGAGGATACCGGTACAGAAAATGGATGTATGTATTTTACTGCCCTCTAGTGGACTAGGTTGTGCAAACCAGATGCAAAGTGTGTATTATTTATTATTAGTAGTATTGTTTTGTTTTTACATTATATGTAATTATTATCACATAAGGTTATTATTATTGTAGAGTGATACTTTTCTTAATAGATTATTTATTTATTTTTTACAATTTGGACCCCCAAGTGGGAATCAAATGGAGCGCGCCTTTCACAGAAATTGCGTCAGCGTCATAATGTCACGTGACCAGAGCAGGAAGTGTACGAATCCACTCAGGCTCACAAACGTTGACAGGAAACTTTGGTACGTTTTAGTATCTTTTAATTATTTCATTAGTCAACTACGTGTACTGTATATTCGCCGTTAAACCATTTTGGTCTGTTTCCCACGTCAAGCGGCTGCGAAAGATATTACGTCAACGCGGAAGTAGAGTTTGACAGCTCGCAGGTGGAGTTGATGATTTCCGGTTTTGTTTTGTTTGTTTTGGGGGCGCCGATACTGAAGATGTATAGTCAAGCAGTTTTTTTCTTCACTCCCAGTTGAAGTGTACTATAAAACAAAAGAGGATTAATCATTGTATATCTAACCAAACCATTTTATTTTGTTTAATATCTAATTAATGCTAAGCACACCTATACAACAGAGCATAATATGCAGACATACAGGACCATGTTGTTTCTGCTCAGTGGGAAAGAATCTTACTGGAGGTTAGTGCTAACCAGCTTGTTGCGGCACAACACTTGGCCAGGGCAAAGTACGGGCCGGGGGCCACAAGTGGCCCACCCGCAGTCTCTGACTGGCCCTCTCAGAGACCATGAAGTCAAAATAAGACGTAAAATATGTGGTACTTTTATTTTATGTGCACACATGTGGACATTGGACCACATCGAGGTAGCAAGAGCTATGACTTGTCTGTGGTGTTGCCAACGTAGCAACGTTTTTGCTATATTTAGTGACTTGTCTGACGCCTCAAGCAACCATTTTTCCAAAAAAGACACAAGCAAAAATGGCAACATGGTTCTAATGTTAACATTTTTTTAATCTTGCACAGTGGAAGGAAGAATGGGACCAAGAGGATTTGGCCTGATAATACTCCACGCAAATGTACAGTTTCATAGGACGGTACGTATTGCGTGTATAATATTATTAGTCAACACTGTCAGTATACTTATCTATATATTTGGAATTCCTGAGTAAGAACGAGTCACGACTAATATGAGTTGGCGGTTGGTGCACAAAAGTTTTGTTTTGTTTACAATTTGTATTTCCTAATTATGATAGTACGTACATGTACTATTTCTATACACTTACCATTTTATTGAAACAACCTTTTTGTCAATACATTAAAAATAAAAATAAAAAGCTGACGCTAGCATGTTGGCTTGGCCTTTGGCAAATGTTCTAGTTTCTAATGTGGCCTGTTCTAGTTACAGTATTTTCGTGCAATCATATTGATGTATAGACTCACTATTAGTGCCCTTTCATCTGACAAGTGTGAGGGCTGGACGGGCCTTAATAATGCAGCGTGGCGGATCGTTTTCTCTGCCATTTCATGCCGGTGCAGCATCACATGCCTTCATAGAAGATAGAAATCTAGTGAGGTGCTGAATGAGTGTAGTGTTTTTAGATTAACATGCTTTTTTGCTGATTTATGTGTGAAAATTAACTCATTTGGAAAAATGAACTGAATCCAATAATACAAGCAATGCAGTGTCTCAAAAGCACTACAGAAACCACTGAGTGCTGTCCCTACGGCGGCGATGTAACCCAAATTTGTGTGTAAGTTCTGCATGAGCAGAACAGTTTGTCAATATGTCATTATTGTGAAATATTTGAAAAGCAACCTTATCAACATATCCGGTGAATCAAATAAGTAGTTGTTGAGCCTTTTTCTGTTTGTTTTTATCGCATGAAGAAGTCTCAAGGACCCATAGTCAAAATCAAACAGGATGTCGGCCATTTTGGCTTGTATAGAATCAGCGAAGTATATCATTTTGGACAAATTCGAAATCCTACTATGGAATTCGTCCAAATGAGCCCAATGGAAAGGTGTCCTTGACAAATCTGTAACACTAGATTGCCAAACTTTTTTGCTTAAACCATTTAATGTGGTTGGAGCATGGCATCAACATTTGGTGATTAGTTTGAGGATTGGCTGTGAAAAAGGGAGCACGAGGGCCCATTCATTGCTGCTGTCAGCTTTAATTCTAGCTATTTACCAATGTGATGCACAAGAAATAAATGATGTTAGACAAATATTTGTTTTTTGTGTAGCAAGGTGACGCGTGCGTTTACTGTAATGTTGTCTTTCCCATTTTGCCCAATACTTGACTCTGTCTTCTCAGAAATCAGTAGGGTTGTTGAACTTTTTCCGGCCCACTATGGACAGCGGCACTATTGTAGCAAGAGAATCCCAGTGCCTCTGGGCAAAGTACAAAGTTCCCACCAGTACAAATCCCACTAGCTGGTGTCCTCGGATCACTACACTCATGACAACGCAACAGAATTGGTAGCAAATCGCGGCGGAGCATTTCAGACTTCCTTTTACCACAACTTTGGAATTTTGGGTAGGTTCTATTTCATTGTATTTCCTTGTTGAGTTTTGATTTACATTGATTATTGCCATCAAGTGCATTGTTTGAGCAAAATGTTATCAAGTCAACAGGGGAAGGGTATGTACTGTATGTATATGGCGGCAGATCACATCAGCAAGTTATAATAGGAGGGCTATGAAAACTTCCTCTAAGGAAGAATCCACAAAAAAAAAAAAAGCACAGGCTTGGTGTTGGGACCATTTTGTCTTCAGTGAACTTAATATTGTGACCCTAATGTTTTTGGCAAGTGGGAGGCAGCCAGAGCACTCGGACAAAACGGAGAAAACGTGCAAACTCTAAATAGGATGTAACCTTCAAGGTCAGAACTGTGCGGCATACGTGACCACAAAGCCACAATGATGCTGCTATCAACATCATCACACACTAAAAACCAAAAAAAGCTGCTTTTTCATCTATCATTTCCTAATTTCCTATGCGATGATGTCTAATTTCTGGCCGATGTTATGAAAACTGCTATTATATGACCAGCGTTGGGTTATTTTTAACTGCAATTGTTATCGTCACCGGTGTTGATGTGGTGCTGACTGTCGCAGTTGATCTTTCCTACTGCCAATGTGTCGGATGATTTTGTGGACTTTCAAACAGGTAAATATTGCTTCTTTTGTAACCAAGCACTTCTGATTTCGCAGAATTCCTTTTTAATCTTAAATGAACTTTTGCTTTTAGCTTTTCAGAGGTCAATCTTAAAGAAGGCGAGTATTTTTTCGTGGCGAGGTGGTGATACCTATTTTAGGAAAATAAAGAAAAAGACCACTAACGTTTATGTAAATACTTTTCAGAAAAGTTTTGTTTGACCAAGTGGGTAGCGCAGCCTATTCACTTATTAACCCTGTTTGACACAAGGTTCATAAAAGTTCAAATCAAGAAAAATCAAACCTAATTATACAGTGTAAAATAAGTGTACGTTTCTGTTTCCATCCAGGGTGTGGACACTTGAATACCACAGCATGTATGTGACTCCACTCCTGCTTCTGCTTGCAACGTGCGCCAGCAGAGGACACGGTGAAGAGCAGCAAAGTGGCGGCCACGTTTCCATTGTGGTCGTCGGGGGGACGGGGGATTTGGCGAAGAAGTACCTCTGGCAAGGCTTTTTCCAGCTGTACTCCAAGCAGGTCAGCAGCGGGAACAGTTTCTCCTTCTACGCCGGTGGACAGTCGCCCGTGGACAAGGCCACGCCCATATTCTTCGGTATCCTGAAGGCGATGTCGTGCCCGAAGGATGTCTCTGACGAGCGCTGCGCCGTGCTCAAGGAGCAGTTCTTGCGGCTAGCGCAGTACCGGCAACTGAAGAGCCTTGATGATTATCAGGATTTGGCCCAGCACGTTGCGCGGCAGGTTCGGGACGAAGGGCTGACCGAGGCCGGACGACTATTTTACCTCTCCGTGCCGGCATTTGCATATGCGGATATCGCAGATAAAATCAATAGCAGCTGCAGGCCTGTCGGCGCGGCGACGTGGCTCCGAGTGGTTCTGGAGAAACCTTTCGGACATGATCTGAGGAGTGCACAGGTGCTTGCGGCTCAGCTCGGGAAGGCTTTACGTGATGAAGAAATGTACAGGATTGACCATTACTTGGGGAAACAGGTGAGGACAACCGCGTCAATGTTATATTTGCACCTCTTTTGACTTTGATCGGCTGTTTTTCTGCTTTTCTACATCAGGTGGTCTCCAAGATCCTTCCGTTTAGAGTAGAAAACAAGAAGTTTCTGGATCCCATCTGGAACAAGCACCACATTGAGAGAATAGAAATTGTACTGAAAGAGACTCTGGATGTACAAGGTAACTCCACGCACTTTTGATCCTCTGCTGTATTCTACATAGATCCTTTGTCATTGTTTCCTCATAGGTCGTATTCCCTTCTATGACCAGTACGGCGTTATCCGCGATGTAATCCAGAACCATCTGACAGAAGTCTTGGCTCTCCTGACTATGCGGCTTCCTGCCAATCTCAGTGACAGCGAGGAGATTCTCCAAAACAAGCTGTGGCTCTTCAGTTCTTTGTTGCCATTGGGCAAGAATCAGGCGGTGGTCGGCCAGTACCAAGGCTACCAAAGCGAGGTTCGGCAGGAGCTCAACAAGACCAACGACTACGTCAGCATCACGCCAACGTTTGCAGGTCAGAATTGAAAACGTTTTGATTAAAAATACTGAATTGGCTTTTTTTTTTTTTGGGTTGACTTTCTCAGTTGACTTATTGTGTTACAGCTGTGCTGGCGCACACGGATGCGGCCCAGTTTGACGGCGTGCCCATCCTTCTGATTTCGGGGAAGATGTTGGACGAACGAGTGGGATACGCACGGGTTGTCTTCAAGAACGACATGTTCTGTCTCCAGCACAGCTTTCATTGCAAGCCTAAAGAGATTATCTTCTATTTTGGCCATGGCAGCCTTCAATACCCGGCCATTCTCGTTTCCAAGAATCTCTTTAAGCCTTCTGTGACGGAGAACGAGTGGAAGGAAGTGACGGATCACGCAAATGTTAACGTCCTCGGCTCTCCTCTGTCAGACTACTATGTCCAAACTCCAAAGGCGCAGCGGGAAGCTTATGCAGAATTAATTTCTCACATTTTTGCCGGACACAAAAATAGTTTTATCAGTACTGAGAATCTCCTCGCATCTTGGGACCTGTGGACCCCGTTGCTTGAGAGCTTAGCTGACTCGTTTCCCCGCGTCTACCCGGGAGGGGCCGACAACGGCGACATGCTGGACGTTCATCTGAAAGGGAAGGAGATCGCTTACATCCGGGATGTGGTACTTCTCGGACCGGACCAGGTAGGAGGTGAGTCTACAAGGAGTTTCCTAATCATGCAAGGCAAGTACCGGGGTGCCGACATGGTGTCTGCCTGGGCCGAGGAGTTGGTGGAGCGTCTGGCCGCCGACATCCAGGAAGCGGCGGAGGCGGCCGTGCTCCAGGATGGCGTTTTCCACCTGGCGCTCTCCGGCGGGTCTACGCCCATCGCGCTCTTCCACAGGCTGGCTCTGCACCACTTCTCCTTCCCATGGAGCAACACGCACATCTGGATGGTGGACGAGCGCTGCGTGCCGCCGACCGACCCGGAGTGCAACTTCCATACCATCCACCAGCACGTTTTGCAGCACGTGCGTATCCCCTATCACAACATCCACCCGATGCCGGTGCAGTTCAAACAGCGTCTGTGCGTGGAGGAGGACGCCACAGCTGAACTCTATCAAGAAGATATCGGCAGATTGGTCAACGGCTCCAGGTTCCACTTTGTACTTCTTGGAGTCGGCCATGACGGACACACGGCCTCCCTTTTCCCCCACTCCGAAGCGGCCAACAGCCACAACGGTCTGGTGGTTCTCGCCGAGAGTCCCGTCAAGCCGCACCGGCGCATGAGCCTCACGTTTGGAGCGCTCAACCGAGCCCACAGGGTGGCGCTGCTGGTGATGGGTAAGGGCAAACACGAGCTTGTTACCCAGCTGAGCCGTGTCAAGGACGATGCAAACAAATGGCCCGTCACTGGGTTGAAACCCACCAATGGCACACTTGTCTGGTACCTCGACTACGACGCACTTTTGGGTTAGGGATCATACGACAGTAAAAGCTAATACAATAAGTTCTTTACGCCCACCTAAATTACTGTGAACCCCTCACTTTATCCAGCGCCTTTGTTTCATTGATTGTATCCACTGTGGTAATATCACATCTCAGGTAAAGACAGAAAAACAATTCCAGCTAAAACAATGGTAGATTTTAGTTTTGTGATTAAAAAATAAAATAAATACACAGTCAATTTCGTAGACTAAATTTTACTCAAAAAAAAAAGTCTACATTAGATCCCAAACTTTACACTTGGAAGAGAGTAAAATACTAAAAAATTATAACAAAAAACAAAAGCACTCAAGGGTTGAGGAACGATCCCACAACCTTCAACATGGAAGACAGCCACTCTACCACTTGAGCTATGCCAGACATATTGTTAGTTAACAATAGTGCTGGTGTGTCCAAAAGGAGACCAAAAATGGAGGTACGAGGATTTCACCTTTCACCTGCGACATATTGACACTGAGTAGGCGTGGCATTGGTCAATGGTTAGATTGGCTGTCTGACAACCTGAAGGTTCTGTGATTGTTCCTCAACTGTTGAATGTTTGTTTTGGTGGGCGGAATATTTTACTCTATGTAAAGTTTACTCTGTTTAGACTGGGACCGAATATCAAAATTTACTCTACAAAATGTACTGTGTATGTTGAACAGATTGGTGCTTTTTTTTTTTTTTTGTATTTTGACATGAACCTGTACTTGCAGTTCCTCTTTACAGTAAGTCAAAAGAATGTCTTATGAGTCTGATCCATTTGCCGGAACATTTCCTCAAACTGTAAAGTTGTCCTATTACATGTGCATTCATAGTATGACTTCCTCTACCTGGGTTTCACATTGAAAATTCAGAGGCACATTTCTGCTTCTTGGAGATGCCCCCCCCCCCCCCCCCCAAACATCTGCTGGTCTAACATCACTTGTAATTATATTTGCATCAAATGTGTTACATTTTCAACAACTTCCTCTGACGGGTTTCAACGGGAAACAAACATAAAGGATCCGCATAAGGAAACACCTGCTTTGTATGAAGTAAAGCATTAAAACGTGAGCTGGATTAACTCACTTTCTCTACTTTCATTCCCATGGTTTTGAGTTACCGGCTCGCCGGCGGCATGGAAACCGCATGAATTGTTAATATGAGCACTATCCGATGTCCATGTGAGACAGCTGGGCTGCTTTTATTGCTCATTGTTGCTGCCTATTTGTCAGCCACAGTCCGCCTTTGACCGCCAGCGCACCTAAAAAAAAAAACATGCGGGTGTTATAAAAGAACACAAAAGCTGAAGCAGGGAAAATACATGCACATTTATAACATCTGAACCAAATTATTTAAATTTGTGTGACCTCACACATCAGGGGGGAAATCACTGTATCTCATTTACCTGTGCTCAAAATGGATGCCACCGTGATGAAAACAGACATGTGGTACAGCTCGGGTGTGGTTGTAGCCTGCAGAAGTACAAAGTAAATTGTTAGAATATTTAATTGAATGTTTGTGTCGGTTTGTGCCCTATGATTGGCAACCAGTCCAGTTGATACCCGGTTTAGAAATATGGATGAACGAATGCGCCACAATTCAAATTTGAATTAAGTTTCTTACACATGCGGCCGCAGTGAGCGTCAAGATGGCGCAGCACACCCCGTGCCCAAACGACAGCAGTCCGAACACGTGACAGGATGCCCACAAGCCCTGAGGGATGAGCTCGATGAGGGTAAAGACCACCGAAAAACCTGCGGAGAGACTTGGCAGTGCTTTCAAGTATCCTGCATCTCTCACAAATGAGGAAGTGTTATGGAAAATTGAGGAATTTTAACAGGCATATGTACGGTAGCGGGTAGCGTAAAGGCTAATGACGGGCATGAAAGGAAGCAGAAAAGCGGAAAAATTAGCCAATTGTCAAAATCAAGAATGCAGGTCTATCAGTTAGCTCTGTCTCAAAGTAGGTACTTCCTAAGAACGCTAGTCTGACTAGCTTGTTTTTCGCTCATTTATAGTACATACCGGTATATTCACAATTGTAAACTTATTTCTGTAAGTTAATAAAAAGAAGGGCAACAAAATGTGACTTCTCTCCACTATCGTGTTAGCAGCACAAAATGAATCCTAGGATAGTTTCCCAGCTAACAAGTTACCAACCAGCGCATCCTTCTTTTTCGCGCTAGCAGACAAGAACAACGTCTGGGATTTCTGTGCATTTTTAGTTTATGCGTACTTTAAACTGGAACAGGAATTGGGCTGTGACTTTTGACCTTTTTATGAGATCACAAGGACGTAAGAACGGTCAAGAACAAGAATAGAGAAACTGCTTTTAATTCCAGCAAAACCTCAAACACACCACTAGGTGACAATATTTCTCAGCAAAACCTTTCTTTTCCCTCTCAAATCTGCTATTATCGCACAATGATTCAACCCCAATTTTATTTTTATTTCATTTTTTTACAATAATGTGTTCTATGAGGCTCCACTGGTCTAAATATGGTATTCTTGTTAATATTGCCTTAGTGAAATATGAGTTATGAAGCAAAATCCAGCCATTTTTATCCATCACAGGGAGCGGCCATTTTACCACTTGCTGTCAACTGAAGATGAACTGGCAAAATGGCCGCCCTGTGAGATGGATTAAAATGGCTGGATTTTGCTTCATAACTCATATTCCACAAATGTATTATTAATCAGAATGTCATCTTTAGACTAGTGAGATCACGTGTATTATTGTCAAGAAATGTTTAAGGTTGACTTCCGCTTTAAAGATGAATGATGAAATGTGACATACTGTATATGGTTGTTAATGTTTTTGTTTTGGTTCCGCTGTAGTGTATCGTGTTTTACCTGAGGCGACGAGGGAGAGGCCGACGGAAGCGGTCAGGCTGTTCAGTAAGGGCTGCTTACAGTATCTTGCCGACGCGGGCCTTTTAAATCAAACCGACACCGTTTTGATGTCGAATCTTTGGGAAAAGGCTTTTAGTTACTAGGCTACCTTGCTATGACGTACAGCTGAGGGACCACCACGAGGGCCGTGAACACCGCGTTGACAATTTGGCTGCCGAAAGAAACACATTAAAAACAGACAATTTTGTTGTTTGTTTGTTTTTAAGGAACAAAAGTTCACGTACAACTTGAGCCTCTGATTCCTGGGTATCCATCTGCTAATGCGGTGCGCTACCAGGATCAGCAAATAGAGAAACATCGCATCAGACGTGATCTTAACAGCAGTTGCCAATAATGTGAACGGGAAGAAGATTGTGTTGCACCCAAGCAATACAATCCTTCCGCCTCCGTTGCTAGCGTCACTTAGCAACATGTAATTTGGTAGGTATGTCTATCAGGAGACGCAAAACAAATCTCAAAAAGCAATACCTGAAAAGAAACAGGAAGTCTTCCATTGTGTTTTGAAGCAGGGCATATTTGTCTCATTTTTATTATATCCTGCTTCAAAGACAAACTTGCCCTTGAGATTATGTCCAATTGCTACCAGATTTTAACGACACATAGAACACAGATGTGCGATGCTAAATCCCCCCCCCCCCCCCCCCCGTGGGTGGACCGTGGAGCACTGAAGCAAAGGTTGATGACGGACCATAAAACATGAAACTCTAATAACTCCACTCCAAAATTCAGCGACGAAAGTTAGTTTCTCCAAAATGTGAACAGAGGGACGGATTGTGTTGCAAAGATGCTTCCTGGAGCTCAGATTCTGCTCTGCAAATTTTATTTTAAAGATTGGGCTTTTAGGTCGGCTCCTGGCTGACCCTTAGCCACCCATAGCACAAGCACTGTAAAGACCACTTCTTTCCGCAACGACAATACTTACAACAGGAAGAGCAGTCTTGGCTAATTTGTGTAAAAGGTCCCGTTACACCCCTCCGGTGCTATCACCTCTGGCCTAAATTGACACACAATGAAACATACAGTACAACCCCCCCCGGAGCTGTTAAAAAATCCACTCACTTCTGATTGTGGAGTCACAAGAACGTCCGAGATGGCGGTCAACTACACCGGGACGTGGGACATGGTCAGCAATGTCAACTTTGAGGGATACATGATTGCTCTTGGTAAGCATTTTTCAGTTGCCATATTCTATAATACTGACCAAAATAAATCTGTAAACATTTTTGGTGTCAAATATTTTTCTCTGATTCCAAGTGAAAATTGCGCCTCGATATGACACGGACCACATCCTCTTGTTTTCCCACAGGTATAGATTTCGCAACCCGCAAAGTGGCGGCCTTGCTGAAGCCTCAGAAGGTGATCAAGCAAGACGGCGATCGCTTCACAATCAGGACGCTCACGACCTTCAGGAACTATGAACTTGCATTTAAGGTCGGTGAGGAGTACAAGGAGGAGACTAAGGGAATGGATAACCGCATATGCCAGGTAGGATCTAGTCTACACTGAAAACACAAGACTAAAAACGCTCCTCAAAAATTCAGCCCCTAAAAATGGTTTCGCTTAGAAAAGTGAAATTTGGTAGGCATGCGTATCACACACACACACACACACACACGCACACACACACACACACACACACACACACACACACACACACACACACACACACACACACAAAGAAGGCTGCCATTTTGGTTTGAAGTGGCCTTTAAGGCTCATTTTGGCCATTTTGATGTGTCTTTGAAATAAAGACCTGTTTGTTATTTTACCACAACTTAACACGTGCAGTTTTTAACATTCCATTCATGATGATGTGTGGGTGCTGATTCCACACAATCCCAATTTGTTCCCTTTTTTAGAGTGTGGTCAACTGGAAAAATGACAAGCTCGTGTGTGTTCAGCGAGGGGAAAAAAGCAACAGAGGCTGGATTCACTGGATTCAGGAAAATCAACTTCATTTGGTATGATTTCAAAATCATTGTAAATGGTCCTCTTGTTTTGTTATGCAAGATTCAAGCCGTAATCTTACAATATGATGATGCTACTTTATTCTATTTATTATTATGACTTTAATTTGGAAGATTTTTTTTTTAATATACAACTTTATGAATAACAGAATGTATGAGTTGAGTACAAGCATGTAATAAGTATTGCTTCAAATGTACAGCATATGATGTGGATTTTAATCTTTTTCAGGAACTTACCTGTGAGGATCAAGTCTGCAAGCAAGTTTACAAAAGGACACTCTGAATGTTTCACCTCTGAATCATATCCATTTAAAAGTATCTTATTCATTTAAAAAATATATGCATTTCAGAAATTAGTTTTTACACGTGTAACTTGGAAATATGAGTATTGTTTTGGATGCAGTACAAACTCCTACCACATGGTGTTGCTGTTGAAAGTATTAAAAGAAAAGTCACTGAGTGAGTCGTTGGTTGGTTTGTCTTGAATTTGTGCCGCGAAGTTCCTTCAGCTACCAACTCCCAAAACAGAAACTTTCATAAAGTAGTTGCTATTTTATGACCATTTTGACTTTACGTCATTCGGAATGGGGACCAAATGAAGCTATATCTTGAAGTTTAGTCGGTTTAATAAAAAAATTAAAAAAATGTCGGAAAGCGAGGAAGAAACGCGTCTGGTAGGTAAACATAAACAGCCATGATGGATGTTAGCATCTAGCCTACTGTACGTAAAATGTGAATAACACTCTTTGCATTCCAGCGACTAAAGGCGGCCATACATTACACGGTCGGTCAGATATGTCACCAAATGGCCGAGGATCACCGCAAAGAGTTTAGCCGACAAGTGGTGGCGGCCATAACCGAGACAGCCTTCAGGCAATGTGGTGGGTGCCGATTGATGCTACGTTCGTCTGCTTTTCCTCCTAAGGCTTAGTGGCCACATACGTGGACAGCACTTTGCATGTAAAAAAAAAAACAGCTTAAAGGTTAAAGGCAAAAATACATTAAGATGTACTACTGTATGCTCAGTTTTATTGTTTGTAACAAACTATTTCTTTATTTTGATTAAAAAAATGATTGAAATTGATCTATTCGTTAATATTAATGCTCCCTTTGTTTTAAATGCATGTTCTCACAATTTTTTGTTGAATAACTGATTATTTTAAAAGGTTGACAACATTTCGAATTTAGAATTACTTTTACTTATTAGCTTAAAGATAGTGTAAGATTAGCACCATCTAGTGGCGAACTAGAACATTCCCAAAATTCTGCCTAGAGGTCATGCTCAGTTTCATTTAACAGTATTGTCTAATACTGTGGGTGTATTTTTCAGCTGCAGCACCTAAACTGCATCTAAATAATAATAATATATGAACTGACATTGACTCAAAAGTCCTTTTCTTGGTTCTCTTTCAGAAATATTTGCTAAAGACCTGGAATCGTTTGCCAAGTATGTATTTTCCCCCCAACATTAATTGATGAGCTGAGGTGTTGTAGGTTAACCTCAAGGCCATCTGAATTCTCTGATAACAGACATGCCAAAAGATGCACGGTGTCAGCAGAGGATGTAAAACTTCTGGCCCGTCGCAGCACTGCATTGGTGAGTTTTCCTGGTCAGATACATTTTAACAATATGCCACAATGATAAAAACTCTCCAACACACAGAATTTCTTTTTTGATTCCCCTTTATTTCAGTCAGTGCACATACAGAGGAAAAGCGCCGAAGTGGAAAAAGAGCAGAAGGCTTTGAAAAAGAAGAGCAAAGAGACTCACGAGAGCAGAGAATAAGACACAGGCAGGTCCTTAGTCCACACTCTTCTTGTCCCAAACATTCTAATAAACATGTCAACAACATGGCAAAAATTCATTTCGGTCATATTTAGATTGGTGGGGAGTGGGTGGGGGTGTCTTAAGGCAGGATTTACACTGCATGGTGCAAGTGACAATTCCAATGTTTGTTTTTACTGTTAAGTGAACACAATTAGCATTATGTCATGGCAGTGTAAAGTGGGGTATGCATGAAATTGCATACCTTAAGACCATATACAAGCATACAAAATTAAATAAGCTACATTAGGCGTGTCATTAATTCTCAATAATTGCTGACTAGGCCAGTGAACTAATGTGGAGGTTACCCACATTTCAATCAAAGAGGCCCTGGCATAAACAGGAGTGAGGTTGCAAGTAAAGAAATGAGATTTGGCCCATGTGTTCAATCAGTATAAAGAAAGCCATTTTGTATCTGTATCACCTGAAATACACAATAAAAAATGGAAATGAGCATTTCATCAGAATTTCAGGCACTTGGACCAGCGGTGTAAATCCAATTGCCTTGCTGATGCGTTGGCACCAGCTCTGTATAATCCAGTCACAAGTAGCCAGACTCATTGATGACTTTGTAAGCTTTCTACAAAAGCGTAACATCAGTGACCATTCCACAGCTGCGAAATTAGCCAGCCAGTCGTCCAATCACCAAAAGAGCATAGAAACAGACCCTTTTAGCCACTCACAGCGTTGCATCAAAATCTCTCTTAGGCCATACAAGCAGAGGGGGGAAAGGAGCATTATCTCTCTCACAAGCTAAGAAAGTGAGCAAAAAGACAGGTACTACCCCGTGTCTGAGAAGGCCACACACTCAAAGTGTTGGAACTCCCGTCTTCGTCCTTCAGTCGGGGTTCAAATGGAGACCTCGACCAGCGGAGCCCAAGGCCCTAGATGTGTGAATTGAATTAGTCTCTTTAATCCCACGCAAGTAACATCAACTAAATCTATTCAAATCAACTTTATTAGACAGCTCTCTTCATTTTGACAGTTTTGTCCAAACACCTCACAAACATCAATAGCCTATATAAAAGGGGGAGGGGGAGAGGGGGACCAGTAGGACACCACTCCACGTTCTCACATCACACGTGTCCCTACCAGGGTTTCATCAGTCTGCGTCATCCACATCAAATACACACATCAGTCCAGGAAACAAGGAACAGCACACATCATACAGCATTCAAATTAGATTATAGAAACATTACAAAGAGCACAACACTCCACTACATTTTCATGTCGACACATGTTGAAAATATTGCAAAGATTAAAAGGAGAAAAAAAAAATATTTTGACATACTAATCAGAAGGATGTCCACGTATAAGGGATGAGGGCGCTTGTAGCATCTGCTCCTTACATTCACACATTCATAGAAAATCAGTCACATTTTAGGGGAGGGGGGGTCGTTCACCGCACAAGCAGTCCTCAGTCCGCTCACTCACCAACCGCTCCACTCTTCGCCACAAGCCATCCGCACTCAGATTCCCCCCCGCATCCAAAAAAAAAATGTCACTTGCGCAGTTCTCTCTTCAATCATAAGTGGATTTAAAAAAAAAAAAAAAAAAAGTGAAAACACACCCACCGTCTCGTGAGAACATGCGGAGTGAAGCCGTTGTTTGATGGCATAGCATTTACACAGGCGGGAAGAGGGAGAGTGATAGCAGTTATCGCCCCCGTGGCAATGTTGCCATATTGGAGCTTCCTCGCAGGGAAACGGAAGTGAGGTCAACTGCAGAAGAGATTTCAATGAAGGCTTTTGTCCACTTTTGACTGCAAATAAAAGTTGCACTCACAAAAAAAACATGTCAACTTTCAACCAGATTCTCCCCAGTGCAAGACTGCCAGAAATTTTGAAACGTAGTTGGGTCATGGCAAACGACAAACATGCATTTGTCTTTCTTCATCTTCAATCAGCACAGTACACAACACATGCATTTGAGAATCCAGTTGAAATTGATACAAAGGAGACATAAAAAAATAAAAATAACTTCAGTCGCTAGTCAATAAATAGGGTTGTCCAAACTTTTCTTCCAAGGGTTTCTATACAGAAAAACGGAAGGATGTTCAGAACTACCGACATGCTTGACGTCATTAAGCTCACTAGATAATGTCGGAGGGCAGATGCCGAATCACATCTCCACTTTCCAAATCAAAACAGGATCAACCTGCATTAAACTCACCATGACACGGACATGAAAGTGAAGCAAACAATGGCCGTTGTGAGGCCCGGCTTCCTGAATGATGGTGTGATTGGTGGAAAACAAGAAAGTGAGAGAAGAAATCTCGTCTATCGCATTGCAATGGTTTATTTTAATATATGCCACAAAAATGACGGTGGCCTGCAAATGCCCATTGGGTAGCAGTTTGGACAGCCCTGCTCTAAATAAAATCATTCGATTATTTCTCCCAATGTACAAAACATCTTCCACAAAAGTGTTCAGATACGCAGACACCCGAAATAAATGTATTAATCTCTCTCTCACAATACTTACCGCACGCACACACTTTGCTTTTTTTACATACCCCACCCAGACGACTTTGACTCCATGCTGGACCCAAACCCCGAGCTAAACCCGCTACCGCCACTGGTGGAGTTTGCGCCCGTCCCCCAGCCCAGGCTGGCCGAGCCGGCGCCGTAGTTGCTGTTGCCGGCGCTGAACGACTGACTCTGGTCTCGACCGGTGCTGGCGCCACTGGTGCCGCTGGCCGACGAGGACGACTGCTGCTGGCTGGCCAGCATGCCCATCATCCCCCAACTGCTTTGCAGGGCCGCCTGCGCCGCCGCCATCATTGCGGGGTTCAGGTTGAAGGAACCGAAATTGGCCATGTTACTGTTGGTGCTGCTCCCCATGCCGCTGCGGCTGGCCCCGAACGCCTGGGCGCCAAAGCCGTTCCCGAAGCGGCCGGTGCGGTCAAACTGCCTGTTGCCGTGCTTGGGCTCCGCGTTTGAGATGTGGACACTCACGCCTTTGATGATCAGGTCTTCGCCGCACAGAGACTGAGCAACCTGGATGGGTGTGAGGGAAAGAACCAACACTCATCAGATCAAGGTAAAGCGGTTTCGAAAATTGTGAAACACTTGGCTAAACGATACCTGATCATCTGCAAATGTGACAAAGGCAAAAGCGCGGAACGGCTTGGGGATGAAGACGTCCGTGACTTCTCCGTACTGCATAAAAAACTGCCTCAGCTCATCGGTGGTCATGTCCTCAGTGCAACGTCCCACAAACACTTTGCGGCTCCTCAGCGGCTCGTCCGGACCTTGCTGTGAACACAAGATTAGTAACAGGTTAGAAAAACAAGTTTTCAACACCATTCAATTTGTTGCGGCGGAGTGTTGTGTTTGCGAGGACGTTACCATATTCCCTTTGGAGTTGGGGAACTTGCAGTCGCACCATCTGCCGTCAATCATATGGCGCTGGGCGATGACCTTTTCCTGGGATTCGTACTCCGTGAACCGCACAAAGCCGAAGCCTTTGGAGTTCCCCGACCTGCCGTCTCGTTTTACCTGACCAGAGGAAAAAACGGCACATTCTGGTGGCTGATCGTCAACACACGCGAATATGCAACAAGGGGCGTTTTATGCGGCCATACCTGTACCATGATGACTTCTCCGAAGGTGCTGAAGTAGTCTTTCAGGTCCTGCTCTGTGGTTTTCCACGGAAGACCAAGCACGATCAGGTCCGACGTCTTCATGTCGCCCCGCTTCATTTTCACAGCTGACGAGGCATCGATTTCGTCCATTTTCCTTTTGTTGTCTGCATATAAGACACTCTGCTGTCACGGGAAATCTCTGACAAAAAGTCTGCTAGCTAAATGCTAAACATAAAATAAAAACATTACAGAGAGGCAAACAAAACTAGCATTGATGCCATAGCATTTACCCCATGGAGCAACAACAAATGTAGACGGACAATAACAATACTCACAGGCATTTAATCTTCATTCTGTGCAAAAACTATTAATGCATTTTACTGAGCTGTTGTAAACATTTTCTTCAGATATTTATTTATTGTGCAGCAGCACAATTCCCATTAAATGATCGCGATGCACAAACTGGGTGTAAATATAAATATAAGAGCGATAAAAGACCTGAACCGTATAATCACAGTAAAATAACCGATTCGCGGAAGGCTCAATATTCCTCGCTACAGCAAATGATCACTCAGCTGCAGCGCTAGGAGGAGCGTTGCCGGTCACAACAAAAATAACCACTGCCAATACATAAAATGCTTTAAACGCCGTGTGCCATCTCGCTAAGTGGGCGTCCCAAATTGAAAAACATTCCGTTTTCAAAACTCGCAGCAATTGATTTGGCCATGCCTGCAAATGCCGAAGCTTCCCCGCCCCCCTCATGACGCCAACACTGTACGTCAGTAAAGTAAATATCAACAATGTGCCACTTTGACTGTCATTTCGAGAGGGGGAAAGCCAAACAAACGTGTGATTCATTTTACCTTTTGGATAGTTGACCACGTACACCATGTTCCCCCAGCCGGTTTCGGGTGCGTGCAAGACGCCCTCTACGATCCGCACGCCACGCATGCACTGGGACACGGGGCTCCTGAACCGGAGGCCACACGCTCCGGGGAACTGAGCCGACACCGTCGACAGAAGAACGGTCCCGTCGTCCTCGGACGGGATCTCCATAGGCTCCTCGTTCTCCTCCTCGGCCACTCGGACGTAAACCTCGGCCATTTGTCCGGAGTTACGATGGCTAAGTAACTAACGGCACTGAATTGCAAAATAACTAAAACGAATTACAGTAGATGGTTATAGTTTTTTAAAGGTTGAACTAAAAATTCTATAAAGTTATACCGAACAAGAATCGAAGTACGCATGCGTGTCGGTTCTTTGTTCGTCCAACGGTGTTGAATGTCAACAACGCACTAAAAGTACCTCCCGAATGCATTAACGTCCACGAAAACTATGACAAAAGCAACAAAAAAATCATCGCGTTAACACTCCTCGGTTGCAACTGCGTTTCTATAAAATATCATCTCACCCAGAAATACGACATAAAGTGTTTTTGTTGTTCCACGAGGTACGACACTAACACCGCCATGTACGGCTCGTTGAAACAGGATTACTTGAGAGAAGCAGGAGGTGCGTCATCAAAAACGGACAGATTTATTTTACGGGGGTGAATGAGACATTTTTTCGTCGTTAAATTGCGTCGTATTGCACTTATGAGTGGTCCTTTTTAACTGAAACTCTAGTCAACTTAAATAGTGTTGCTGCCCTGAATGTGATTTATAATTTTAGTTAGTTATGTTAGTTTGAATGGTGTGTATTATCGAACCACCCCCGTTTTTGTGTCCCAACATGGTACAGCCCACAGAGCTCTACGCTACGCTCCTCTGAAACGATAGCAAGATGGCCGACCACCTGCATTGTACGTTTCGTAAACAAAAACAATCAAATTGTGTTGGATTCATATGGTGGCCAGGATGTTTTATCTTTTAACAGCTCTTATACCACATTGCACATACACTAGCTTCTTCGATGTTGGTTTCATAGCATAAGCGCTTAATATATGTTGTGTATATATATATATATATATATATATAAAATTGTCTATCTGTATGAAGTGTTTAGTAAGTCAAGCACGTCAGCATCACAATTCTGTTTTGTATTCGAATCAAAACTGTGGCCTTCCTGTCTCCCCTATTTTGCTTCATTTGAAATTGAATTAGATTTAATGCACTCTCATCAAATATTTTCACTCAAGGATTGTAGGTTCATTTAGTGACTCTGTTGTCTTAACATGCCCAACAAGTGACAAGCAAATGGTATGGTAAGGAAAATAAATAACCGGATATTTCAACAACAAAACAAAAACAAAAAAAAACTCTTCAAAATCAATGTAAAGCACTTCTAACATATAATTGCTAAATAAACAACAAATGCTTTAGATCTTCACTAAGTTCTAAAAATGACTTATTCACATGACACACTTAAACTGCACAGGGCTTTTCAGGACTCACTTGCAGCAAAAGGTAGGTAGAAAATGTGAGTGGTACTGTTTGCATTAAGGACGTGCAAAAACAGACTCAAGTACTGCAAGATAACTCTCAAACAGCTTTTTATTACATCTTCAATCAATAACAGTACATTTTAGTACAGTATCTATCTTGCATCCAGCTCACCGTGGAACACCAACAGACTGAAAGGAAATACAAAAAAAAAAAAAGTGGAAAGCTACATAAGGGTGCAGAGCTCTAGTATATTCATGGAAAGAAGGTGCGGGGAGTAGGAAAATCCATCTGGAGTTGAATCGCATTTTCACTTGTGGCCACACACAAAAATACATCATCACATTTATTGAAGTACATCATTGCAGAGAAAAGAAAAAGTGAGAATGTCACGTTAACAAAAGTGCTTCTGTATACAGTGAAATGTTGTCATTCAGATGCCTTTTCATTTTAAGACCAAAAGGAAAATAGAAAAAAAGTGTAATGTGGACACTGTGTGTGTGTGTGTATGTGTGTGTTCGTTCCATCGAGTGAATAGGAGAGAAAATGCTTGCCAAGGATAGAATTATCACAATGATTGTTATATTCTTAAAAATTGGCATCAATGGGACTGGTAAGCACATTTGTCACTCCTAGGTATGCTGTCTCTTGCTCACTCTGGTGCATAGCATTACCAGTTATTAGTATGCAGTCAGCACCCCTAAAATGACTTGGATTAGGTTCAATCAAAAAAAGTTAATTCCGTTTCAGCAAAAAAAAAAATCTACGACTTTTTTTTCTCTCATTTTATTATTTTAGCACCACTGAAAAGCAAGTCTACAGCATGCACATCTAAATTAAGTCGTGTCAGACAAAATCAAATGTCTCAACTTAAAAACATCAGACTATTTTTTTTCAGACATTAATTTTTTTTTGTTGTACATTTCATTCACAGAGTTGCAACTGCAGTCCCAAGCAAAGGAAGTGTCTATTTAGTCAGGTGAGGCGTTTCACTCAAAAAGTGGATACTAAACACAAGACCCTATAATCCTCCCCCACCCACCCCAATCCGTATCATAAAATCCAACCACTGCTCCAGATAACCTCAGCACCTGCCCTTGCTACACTGTCTCTTCCCACCCAAAGTCAAAGGCATGTACAATAATTAGGGAAAGGAGGAGGAGGGGGTTTATAACTGGACAAAGTTACTCAAAAGAACTCCTTTTTGTACTGGAATGAGCATTCATAACTTATAGCATGTGCTTGGTTAGTTAACATTGTATTAGTTGAGAGGCAAAGCTTCTTCATGTGCAAAAGGCTGTGATGAGAAAACAAAAGAAACAAACAGCTAGTATATAAATACATCAGACATTTTGGAAAAGCTGCTCGTGTAATATGATCCAAGCTTTTTTTTTTTTTCGTTTTATTTTTTAATTTTTTTTAACTTCTGCGTGTTTTTCTCTCGTTGCTCATACGTGATTTAACTGGATTAGAAAGGACAAGCTGTCATTCAAACATGTCTAAAACCACTAAAGAAATACGACCCCCCCACCCCCCACCCAAAAAAAAAAAAGCCATTGAGAGTAACAAATCGTTGGAATAGAATTCTTTAAAAAAAAAAAAAAAAAAGGAAGAAAAAGTTAAATAATTTGTACAATTACACTCCAACATTTGCTTTCAAGACACACACATTTGAATGGGATGATAGTGTTGATTTTTTTTCTTTCTTTCTTTCTTTCTTTCAAGGTAACATGAAATGGTCCGAGAAGGAATGCACAAGTTTCTGATTTGATACCACAGGAGATCCTTTCTTTAATTAGGTGATAAGACAATTGTGCTCTTCTTTGTGTAGGAAAGGCTTGGTTTTCCCTTCGACATTTTTTTGTGGTGTCCAAGTCAGTTTTAAACAGTGTTGAAGAAGATGCTGTGAACATTCTGAAGTTTTAATGGTCTTCCAGTCGGCTTTGGAGTTAAAAGGACATCTAAGGAGCAAAGACCAGAGGAAAATGTAAAACAAAAACAATCCGCTTTTTGATCCGTATAGTGCAGGTCTGTTAATGACAACGTTTTGATCCCAAACGAGTTGTAACTTAACGCCTATCACTAACCTACACGTGGAACAGGGCATCTACATTGGGTTGAAGATATTTACTGAATGCAAAGAGTTCATCAATATGTTGGCGATTATACGTGCTCTTGAGATACATCACACTTTATTTTCCTTGTTAAACGAAAAATGATGCTCAACTTTACATTTCTTTTACGGGCGAACTCTTCTATCCTGGTTCGCCACCAACTTATTTCTACACCGAATGGTGCGAAACCTTAGGGCAGAGAATTTGCTTCCAACTTTGGTTTATTATCAAATTATATGAGTTATTTAATTAATGGTTATGGCCTCAAATACACGAAGGAATTCAAGCGTGGGAATTCGCCCAACCGAAATGGCAAATATCCTGTTCAATTACGGGCACTGATACATAAGATATGTCCACCCAGTTTCGTGTTGAAAAAGTTTTTGAGAGGGGTTGTACTTGCAAAAAAAATTGTTAAGAGTCCTCCAAATAGCAATTTATTAATCTGATAACAGACAGTAATTCCAAGAGGGACTTAGCAAAAGTAGTACAATTGTCTACAACGTCCAATGGAGCCAATAAGACTCCACAAACTCTTAAACACTCACGCATGTGAACAATAGCGGCGATGAACTGATAAAGTCGTTACAATTAACACACGGGCATCTATTGGAGAGACAAGTGCATGTGTTTCACAGCACGGCGATTGATTGCAGAATGCAGCTGCTGTCATTTCATCTGTCACCGTGCACTCTGATATTAGTGAATTGGGGGGGGGGGGGGGGGAATAACCTTCAGGCTTCAATTCCAGATCTTCAGGAAGCTGTCCCAGGATCCTGTGGCAACTGCCATGCCATCATCAGTCACGCCCAGGCAGCTCACGCGGTTGTCATGGCCAGCCAACACACCTAGAAGGGTAAGGGAGGAAAAAAAAAAAAAAAAAAACTTAAAGTTGACATATTATACAGCATTGACTTTTAAATGGCTTGTATGCAAATATAGCCGGGGTCTGCCTGACCACAGTCCCAACAGCATATAGGGAGATCGGGTCGGTCCTGTAAGTGGGCTAATAGCAGCAACACAAACAAAAAATAGGTCATAATGCACTATTCTTTCCTACCTAGAATTTTATCAAAAGTCCTGTAATATTTGTTGAATAGAAATATTGAAAGCCCCAACCCCCCACCCCCACCCCACTGTAAAATATATTAATCAAAATGTTATTTTTTGTATTACTTTAAAACCCGTGGGCAGCATTTTATTTTGAAATGGCTTGGTCAGAACCAACAAAAAGCCAAAAAAGGGTCACAATAACGCCTAGGGGTTACTGAAAAATCGGAAAATAAATTATTTTACGTATACATAAAAAAGGGTCTTCCAGCCCCCTTTTCAGTTCTAGAAAACAGAAAAAAAAAAACCAGTTATTGATGATTGGACTCACCGGCACGGTCGGCCTTTAGTGTGTCCCACACGTTGCAGTTGAAATCGTCATATCCGGCCAGGAGGAGACGGCCGCTCTTGGAGAACGCCACGGAGGTGATGCCGCAGATGATGTTGTCGTGAGAGTAGATCATCAATTCTTGATCGGCGCGCAGGTCAAACAGCCTGCAGGTGGCATCGTCCGAGCCGGTGGCAAAGGCGTTGCCATTGGGGAAGAACTGGAATCCATTAGAAGACATTTAGGTACATCACAATATACACTAATCACAAAAAGTTAGGCATATTCAGCTTTTAGGTGGAAATTCAGGAAGAATCTAAAATGTGCTGTAACCTTGACAGGTCAGCTCAATTTGACCTTGTCTAAACTTTCGGAATGCACTAATCTTAACTGTTACTATGTTTTAGTACTTTTTGCACAATTTGCTTGAGATTAACTCTTTGACTGCCAAAAACGTTAAATAACGTTTAGTAAAATCCTATGGAGGAGTGCCAAAGACGTTAAAAGACGTTTGTTTCAAAACAGAGGTGAAACTAACCATTTTCTGTTGTTGATTACTGAAGAACGGAATAAGGTAGAAACACACTTTTTTTCTGATGAAAGATGAGAGTCCAATCTTTCATTTGGTAGTATGTTTTCCATAATCCAAACACATAATTTTCTATGGACCTTG
The DNA here is from genome assembly GCF_051991255.1 of Vanacampus margaritifer. Classification (NCBI taxonomy): domain Eukaryota; kingdom Metazoa; phylum Chordata; class Actinopteri; order Syngnathiformes; family Syngnathidae; genus Vanacampus; species Vanacampus margaritifer. Next base: position 6,129,406 of record NC_135439.1, on the reverse strand, counting down.
AAAGATCAGTCAAAATGCTTAAAATCGGCTGGCACTGGGGACAACCCGTTTCTGAAAACGTCTGGCAGTCAAAGAGTTAACAGCAAAAGTTGTAACTGGTGTTTAATCCATGACCGTTTCCAATGACATGAATTGTATGCTTTCTGTGACCCCTCATATGCTTTCGAACTGTTGTAACTGGCTGATGATTGGTGCACGTGTTTCAGTTTTGCAGTCATTTTTTTTCTTCTTCAAATAATGACAACTCTATTCTTCCTATCCACAATTGGTACGGTGGATCACTTCCGTTTAGTTCTTTGCTAGACAACAGCATGTTGAGCAAAAAGTACTAAAATATTAGTAATAATAAGTTTAAAGTCAAATTAAGCTCACCTGTACAGATAAAATAACATTTTAGGTTCATCATGAAATGTATATAGGTTCCTAACATTGTAAGGTTCTTATCTAAAAATGGACGCCGACTTACACAGATGGCATTGATGTCGGACTCATGGCCAGTGAAGGTCTGTCTGCACATGCCCTCTCGCACATCCCAGAGTTTGGCCGAAGCGTCACAGGCACCGGAGACAAATAATCGAGAATCCGGGGCCAGTGAGAGGCTCATGACGTCGCCCGTGTGGCCGGCGAACGTGGTTGTCTGCTGGCCGGTTTCAATGTCCCAAAGTGCACTGTCAAATGGCAAATAGACGTTCAACTCGTATGCCGCGGCGTTTGGGGAAAAATCAAAAACAATCTGCTTTTCCTTACCAGGTGGTGTCTCCCGAGCTTGTAACAATCTGGTTGTCATCAAGAAAACGACAGCAGGAAAGGTATCCTAAAATGGAGGCACACGCCAGGTCAGTCGTCTAAATATTTGCCTTTTTCCTTGACTGCACTAAAATATAGTTTGGAAAAGTGTTCTTATAAAATACAATCATTTCACATGATATTGAGTCCTGTAAAATTAGCATTTTTATTGTGCGATGTTGAAAAGTTATCACAAGATGCCTCTTTTCGAGGTCACTGACTTAAAATCGAGAAATCACAAGGCTATGAACAATTAATGAGTTTGAAAGACAACCAGAAGAAATTTCATAACGGGTCAATTTGAGCTGCAGCCTAACTTGGTTTAAAGAGTTGCCATTCGGTTATAATCAGGACAGAAGACATTTCATACCGGAAAACGACTTGACCCTTTTTTTTATTTTTTTACTTTAAAATTAGTAAAGGGCTAATCTGACCCACAAGGATCAAAAGAGTTGGTTATGCGAGTTGTAATTTAAAATAGGTTTCAAAGAATTGTACGCATGACGACTGCGCCATTCCCAAACACTGCAGATATGGAAATTGCACTTAATTGGTCCAATAATCATTTATTTACTACGAATACCGTTTGTTCATCTAGTGATGCCTGCAGAACTACTAAAGGCTCTTCCGCTCGATGGCAGAAGGAAGTTAACATTTGTTGCCATTCATACAAACAGAATACTGTATAATACTTTTGGCTTCAACAAAATAAGCCCCGATTTAACGCTCATTAAATACATTCATGAATAAATTGAAACAAAATCATTACTTTTATTCGACACACTTTTTGTGACATTTATGCGTGGTGGCTTTCTGCGAGTTTCTTCTGGTAAAGAATGTGCTTTTTTCCTTCAGAAATGATTGCGCAACACAAGCCAAGCCAATACCTGTATGTCCGGCGAGCTCGCGGCTCACGCGTACGTTGCCCTCGCGGGTTTTCAGGTTGTAAATGGAGCAGATGTTGTCTAAGCCGCCGCAGGCCACGTAATTTCCTGAGGGTGCGTATGCGCACGTCATGACCCAGGAAGAACGAAGTGGAATGGCGTGGACCTACAAACGGAGAGTTGACCGCACAGGTTTGAAAAACACACATTTCTCCTATGACTATTCCAAAAGGTGTAGTCCTGGTGCAGTATTGTGCTGTGTATGCTGGACTTACCTTATTTGTAGTATAGCTGTCCCAAATAATTAGTTTGCCATCCTGAGAAGCACTGACCAAAAGCCTGAAAAGGACATTTATAGAAATAATGCAGCTTTTTTTCTCTCGCATCACTCGTGTCATACATTTTGTTAGTTACAGCGACAGTATTTAATGGCATTCATAAAACAGGGATGTGATTTGACCAAAGTGAAATTATCTGAAAATTTAGCCGGGGTTCTGGGGGCCGCTGGCACCCAGCTAGGTCCAGGGCAGTGCCCTGGTGGGGGGACAAGGGGGGCGAAGCCCCCCGGAGCTCATGGGTTTTCCGTGTTTTTAAGTATTTTCAATGCACTCGCATGACAAAGAAATAGACAAAACAACAGCATAAATTTTCAATGTATATTGAACTATCCCATATAAAATGGCAGTTTTAGTCAACTCAAAATCAGTCACATTCAAAAACATTGGACTGCCTTTGCTTTTAAAAACTATCACTGAGAATATCATCATATCTAACTAATGTGATTACTAAGTTAACACATAAATAATGTTGAAGAGTTCAAATTTCATGAACAAATAATTGTATCATGACCAAATGAAAAGTAACTCATATTAGAGCATACCACAAATGTCTTTGTTATAGCAGAAGATGTTATCTGTCGGAGTCATGTGCATACACAATGAACTACAAAAAAAATAAAAAATAAAAAAAATATATATATATATATATATTTTTTTTTTTTTTTGGGGGGGGGGGGGGAGATAAAAAAAGCGGAATTCCGCGAATTAGCGGAAAAATCACATCCCTGATAAAAGATTGGACGTAAAACCACTATGTTTACCTGGAATCTGTTCCCCAGTGCATGGCATAGATCTTGGCCAGATGACCCCTCAGTGTTCGTCTTGTACGCATCTGAATTCGCCCGACGGGGTCAATGTTAGCCGTGATCTGAAAGAAAGAAAGAGAGAGGGGGGGGGGGGGACACACACCATCGCTTTTGTCAGAAATGGTCAGCATTTTTCTCAAGTTGGCCATTAAATGGGATTTCCTATTGTTAGGTTGTGTGTGTGTGTGTGAGAGGGGGGGGGCAACACAATATGTCACTTAACTAAACTAATTAGTAGACAACAAATCCAGACATTACGTCAGCCTTTTAAGGACTGACCAATCAGAGACGACTGTATTGTCCAGCAAGTGACATCATATCGAGTATACAAGACCGCGTTAAGCGTTAATGTCTCCCAGGAGACGCTCAAAAATGACATTTGTGCTCAAATAATTTCTTTATGATCAAAACCTACTCATTCAACCTCCTCAGTCCACAGTCCTGTCTTCGGTTATGATTTAAACCATTTTTTCAGATCAAAAAGACTTGGAAAAGATTTGATCTGGGAATAAAAGTACAAACTTGCCAAATGATGATTATGAGCTAACAAAAGCGGATAAAGGTAGGGCGGGACAACGTTTTGATCTGGTCCTCAGTGGTTTCCAAAAATCGAAATCAATCAAAACAGTTGTTTTTTGTTGTTGTCTTTGAGGAAAATAACTATGATAACAATAGATGTGTGTACAAATAGCAACGTGGTACTGTGTCATCTATTAACCCATTAAAAGCCGGGTGGGTACGCATTACCGCATTTCTACCACTAGAGCCGGTAGCGCTCTAGCGCTCTTCTACCTTTAAAGCCGGGAGAACGGACATGTCATTTTGTTTAGGCCAGTTCTTGGTCTCTTCGCCAATGAAATGCATCAGAATATACACGCGAGAGTGACGTGGGCCTCGCAGCATGTCTTGGAATTTGATTTGAGCATTCGTGGCTAACGCAGATTTGCGGGAGTTGTGAAATAAATGGAAGGCGCGGGGAGGACTTTGAACCAGTGTAATCAGTCGACAGTTGACATATTGTTAAGAAATATGTTTGTAAACAATGAGGATCAATTATTTTGTAAGCATTGGCAATATTGCATTTCCAGGAAAAATTCAGCTTTTCGGGAGCGGTTCTGAAGTCACCATAGGTTTTCGAGGCATGTTTTTCCAGGCGCTTTAGGCCTTAATGGGTTTAAAGCAGAAATACACATCTTTAATTCTATTCAACTTTATTTTCATTTTTAAACATTGATGCACTTGCAGGCGTGCTCTGTTGCCTTTCGTAATGTATGATGAGCAGGGTCCCGAACCCAACCTTTGTTGTCATTTGGCGCTCTATCAATAATATGGAGTGGAGCTGAACTGCGCGGCAACACGCAATCCAGTGTGAGTTTAGGGAATATTGATCAGGCCGGTGATGAGTGCTGCTAAGCAGGTCAGGGAGGTTGTTCAACTGTATCGCATTCTTTCTAAAGCTGGCTACACGCAGAACAATAACTGGGACGAATATGAGGATTTTTGGGGGAAGATATGGGTTGTGCGCGTGGTGTGCTGCGTAAAGGAAGTGAGCACAAGCGGTCACTTTTCCTCGTCATGTGTGAAGTCTTTTCAAAATCGCTGAACATGTTAAAAATGTGTTCTGTGGAGATGATGATGATGTTTACCTGTGATAGTGTGGCGTCTGCACATGCTTTCCTGGCATCCTGTAAAAGGAGAAAACAAATCATAGTCAGGCAGTGCACACTTTATTAGTGTTACAGAGCAAAAATAAGTAATCGGCTTACTCTGATTTGATTTTTGAGCTGCTCGGCCTCTTGGCGTAACTGGTCCAGTTCACTCATTTTAGTCTTCTTTTTGGGTTACCTCTCTCCAGCTAATGGGGCACTTGATCTACGAAAGAAAAGGGGGGGGAAAAAAATCGCCTATTAATTCATATGTAAACACGGTCAAGCAAAGTGGCTCTCAAACTCCTAACTTGCCCAGGATGCTGATACGAGGACAACGCGTACAGTTCACAGGTCAAGCTTACTTTCCCTGCCTGAATGTCACGGCATAATCCCGACACTCGAGCCGGACAAATCCTGTTTTGAGACATGTCGTTCGACCGGTATGGAAAAGTAGCCGTCATCCATCTGACCTCAATCCCAGGGATACTCCCAATGTTCGCCAAGTAATCAATAACCTTCTTATATTATTAATATGGAGACACAAGGAACCGGCTGTAATTCCCATGATGCTTTTGACTCCTTTAATATGCAATACAGGAGGAACTCAGCATTGAACAGTCAACCCAAGAGATCCACTCGGAGCAATAAAGAGGCACATTTGCCAAGGTAGCACTAAGCACAACATAAACACGGGTAACAACGTGACTGAGAGCAACATTTTGCACGCTTGGATCGATCATATTAATTATTCACAGAGAAGTACATTAGGAGGTAGATGGCATTTAAGTCTTCCAAAATGGCCGGACTGTTTGTCTCTATTCTATGTTCAGACAAGTCTGACAACAGCCAGAAAACAATAGACAACACATGAGTTTAGCATGGTCAAAATGTACCTATTTGGGTCACCAAATTACAAATTACTCATCCACAAAGTTAATAGTAATACAAGTGAAAATGATCATGAATCCCAAAGAAAAAATGTTTCTTCCTGGGATCCACCCAACCACCTACGCTTAGCAGTTATGTGTTTTTTTCCCCCTCTTCCTTCCATAATTCAGCCAACTAAAAAGCAAATAAAGAGATAACAAACCCAGGCATGACCAAAATGAGATCCAAATTCCTTTAACTTGCACAGCTAACAGGGGGGGGGGGGGGGAGAAAGTCACCCAATTACAACAAACCACCGATAACTGAGCAACCTGCCGCCTTACCTGTAGCGTTTCTGAGTGTTGCATTTCAGGAAGACATTTAACAGCTTTGTAGCCCGTGTTAAGTCTCTGATTGGTCGGCCTTTGTCCAACAATCATCCTCTTAGGCTCATTAATCGTATAATAAACTGTGTCATTGAACGAGATTACCAAGTAGTGTTATGCACTGATGACGGAATACTTTCATCACCTTGAAAACGATACTCTGGCACGCCATTAAATATTTGATATCAAGTCGACTCCAAAGTACGGGGGTGGGGTGGGGTCTATGATTTACGATTTAGATGTAACCCAAATGTGTACATTTATGCGCAAGATGATTCATTCCAAGGAAAATGCTCACAAGAAAGACACTTGTTTTCGGAACTAAGCACTTATGATACAAGGTTATATACAAAAACAAAACGGAAGGCTTTCATCCACATAGGCAACTTGGTAAATACAATCTTAGTGTAAACATCAAATGTTGACTGCATGTGCATGTGTTTATATTTAGCCTATAAATAGGGGCGTACCAACAAAGCGATTAAAATTTGACGAACCAAAGTGCCTGATTTTAAAATGGTTGCATCCTTGAATCATATCGCACTTCATGTATCAAGAATCAAATCATCTAATGAAAGATATATACTATATATATATATATATTGGTTTGACGTTACTGATGATTTGTTGTTTCTTTGAATGTAATTATCTCGGATATTTTGAGAGCTTTTTGCACGTTGTTGCGTATTAATAAACATGACAAAAGCTACAGCTGTACCATATGAAATCGTAATCCCACTAAATTGAACCCAATCGTTTACATTGTAAAATTGTTACATCCTTTAAAATCGTATTATATTGTAAGTATCGCGAATCATATGCGGAGAGATGCACGCCCCTAATAAATATATATCCCTTTTATTCAGACTTGACTTTACTGAATTATATGTAAAAATAAATGTTGTTAAACAAGTCACATAATTAACCAATACAAGTGGTGGCCTAAGACTGCACAGTTCTGTGTACATATATTATTTCCCCATTGACCTCTGGATGCTTGCACTTCCTCTCCCTCATCACTTCTCCTTTCCCAAGCGCCTGATCAGGGTCAGCTGACTGCCTGATAAACAATGCGCACTAGTAAACAGCCTGAAGTTGGGAGCTCACTGGCTGCTCTGCCATCGCCTCTCAAGTTTAAAGTGTCTGCTCGGTGACTGGGTGCTACAAATGTCATGTCACCGAGTGTTAAACAATGACAATGTTTAAATGAGCTGAAGCTGGATCACAGATAGGGGAGGGGGGGGGGGAATCATAAACAGTAATATCATCATGCAAAGTCCTTAATCCCAAAGAGCTCAAATCCTCAGTCAATGAGTGTGTAATCCTATCCAATGTCCGCTAACACAAACAGCTGGCGAAGCCGAGCATGGCAAAGGAAATATGTTTTTCCATTCATAAATAGGATGATTTGAATCTTAATTCTTTAACACTCAACCTGCTTATGACAATTGCCTGGATTTGGCCAATGATAATATAGCAATCACACCATTTCCACTTGGCCTTATTTTTCTTTTTAAAAATCAATCTCAGTTCAGACATACTCAGTTTGTGCACCGACTTTCTTTTTTTTTTTTAATAAATATATAGCTTTCATTTCCTTGCAGTTAACCAAACAACGACTGATATGATCTGGTCCCGGAGGTGTGCGCTACAGTGATTTACCTACAACTGGGATTGTTTGCATTGTATTTGCATACCTGCAGGATAGCGGTCTATTCTAATTTTTCAAGAGTAGGCGAACCACATTACTAAACTAGAGAGCATTTCGCAAAAAAGACCCTGTATTTTAGATGGCACACGGTTGTAGTATGACTTGCAGTGCAATCAGAGAAGATGCAGCTCAACGCCATCTTGCCTTCCCTCTGACTGTCTGTCCGCTAGTTAGCTTAGCATGTAGCTCGTTTTAAGTGGGTCGGCCTGCAGGCAGGGCAGAGCGGCAGATTCTGCTCCCATCGTTAAAATTCACATCGACATACGATTCACCGTTGTGTTGTTGTTGTTTTTTTTACACTTAATACCCGTTTGAGATCGAACGTATTGCAAAATAATAATAATAATCGTTTCCCGTCCTTCCGCAATTACAGGGACTTGCCAGTAAATGCTAGTGTAGGGAGGAGACGCTTATTTGAAAGGGTTCTGGCGAGGCCACTGGCTCTGCACAAATCCACTTACTTGCACACTAAACAATCTCGTTAAAGCACACGGCGTCCATTTGATTCGATTACCACCGTCGCGGTGCTTATTTGCGGTTCTCTTCTCGAAATGTGCAAGGTCGGTCGGTCGGTCGGTCGGGCTGGGCGGCGAATACGGCCCTGTCTTTGCCTTCCACCAAGCGGGGCACATCACCGCATATTTTTCCTCTTAACATTTTTAGTTGGAAAAATACTTGCACTTATGTCAGTGTTTAAAAGTGCAGGGCTGCAGCAGCTAACTTCCAGCACCAAAAAAAAAAGGGTGTTAACGCAGCAACTCACATTCATTACGCCTCGAAAAATCTTTAGTGATACATAGCTTTTGACTACTCGTAAATAGCAGCCACTACCACCAAATAAACACAATTAATTCGGAAATATACTGTATTATTTCTACTACCCGAGCACAACCCGGTTCGATCGTCGCCAACTGTGCATAAAAAATACATACATGAACACACGCACATGCGCGCGCACGCACACACAAATCACTGCATTTGCAAGCAAACAACATTGTTTTTTAATAGTCAACATTGTAGAAATAGATCTCACTCAACGTAATTTGGATTACTCTTGTAGCTCTTATAAGAGTCTGTGTAGAGGGAGGGGGAGGCCGGAATGTCGAGCCCTCGGTTCGGCCATGGGTGACACCGAGCCAGCAGGGCTGGTTAACGGTACACTCTATTGTGGAAAATATGAAATCTCCATTCGTTTACATGTATATTCATATATCATGTGACCACATTGGTCTTTGTACCTACTTTTGGACGCTTATGTTAAAGCAGCAGCTGACTTAAATGACTAAGAGGCTAAAAGCTAGCGCTACCCCACCCCCGAGCGACTTAATTCGGCCACAATACCCAACCCCATGCAAGATGATTAGGGGGTAATTAAAACAGCAATACGGTCGCTATATGTCACCTTACCTGAGTCAATGTGTTTTTTGGCATTGACCGGGAAAAGAGACGAGCCCACGAAAATCAGCGAAGAGCCCCCACCGCTAGCTCAAGAATTAGCCAGCCCCAGCTAGCGTCGCTTTGCCGAGGAAGCAGAGAGCCCAACAGTCGACCAACCGGAGATGAGGGAGGGAGGAGGGAGAAAAGAGGGGGGGAATCACACCCACAGGCCTTGTACAGAACAAAGGCAGACCCAAAAAAAAGGAGAAGATTCAAAGTTCGTTAGCACTTGTTCACCACTACAACATACCGTCCCCTCGCCACTATGCCGAGTCGAACGCGTGCCCTTTGCCGATGAAGAAGCACTCTCGCCCGGCCATCGAACGTCGAGATGGGCGCGGTGACCCTGCAGTCGTCGTTGGGAAACCCCACGCTGCAGCAAGCAAAGTAACCAGCCTTCACCGCGGTTGCTACAATTATGACAATAATACTTATTGTGGAACACACTGACACCGTTTTATTTACACAAACTCCTCAAGTAGTCTAAATATTGTTACATTTGGAGGCTGAATGTTTAAAGGGAGTCCTCAGTTTACGACGGATTTCCGTTCCTACGTTGGTGACGACCGTGACGTAACATGAATTTTTAGGCAACTCTGAACACAGCGTAATCCGTTTTATTTTAAATCTAAAGTTTTTTATGATTAAAAGATGAATAAATTAAAGTATATTTTCCCCGTTTTACTTAGTAAATATGATTAGGATAAAAGGCGTGTCAAAAATGTTCAAAGTCTGGTGTCACTAAAGATATATTTGAAACCCAAGCTAGGACAATTTGGGCCAGATAACCTACAAAGAGATCCGAATGCGTTTTTGTTCTGTTCAGTGGTCGAAAAGCGGCAAGAGTTTTTGCAGGACACGTTGTGGTTGCTTCACCATGACGTGCCTGCTCACAATACCTTGAGCATCTGACAGTTCCTGAAATAATCCGTCCAAGAGTGCATTGAAGATATGGCAGAGCAGGCTGGGAAAGTGGGGAAAACTTGCAGTCTTTTTTGACAACACATATAAGGAAAATGGTGTTTATTTGCAATGAAATGTTAAAAGTTTGAGAGTATACAAGCCATAAATAATACTTGAAATCTTTTTAATTTGTGAAATAATGAATAATATGTTTTCCTTCGCAGCCACCAATAATTAAGCCCAGAGCAGATTTTGGAGTGCAAAGAAGTGTTTGAGATGTTCGACGAAGAAGGAAACGGAGACATGAAGACCAAGAAACTAGAGCGGCTGATCAGTTGAATGGAAATCAACTCGACAACGCAAAAACTTGGCCAAATGGTCGAAGATGTGGACAAAGGCGGTGAGCAAAAAGCTGAGCACAAAAAAAAGGTTTAAATCAACACAAATTATCCTTTGACTTAATTACAATTACATAGCATAACTTTTAGTTAGTTTACAATTCAATGACTACGGTATAGTTTGCCATAAGCACTTTTCAATGGCACTTCTTCTCATTAAAATGGGCTTAATTCTTGATTCAGGGGGTCTTTGATGTCCTCTCGAGCCCATCAGACATATGCATACATCCTGGTCATCTTATTGTTTTATTCATTGCATCACTCATTGCTCTCGGACCGTTGACAAATAGTTTGAGAAGATGACGTAATCATAGTCGTTTGCTTTTGGAAAGTATTAAAGACTTTGGCTGTCTGTGCGACTGAAATTTAATATGTGTGTTAAGTAAAAAATAAATAAACCAGTATTTATCAAATGTTGTGCACACACCAATTAGTAATGTGTGTTGATAAATTCCACCTGTTCCAATCTGCCACGCGTGTGCCTGTCTAGCCTCATTTGTATTGAGAAACACCTCCAAATATAGTACTAGCAATACCATAACATTCACTCAGTAGTTTTAATTTTGTTCCTTTCTGATGACTGCAAGTCTCCACATGGACCACTAGGTGGCAGTATTTTACCAAACGTGCCCTGTTTTTTTTTTTTTTTTTTTTTTCAGGAGAGCTCAGTATTGTTCATTCGATTTGACATCATCATTGCTCTCCTTTTAAAAAAAAAAAAAAAAACAAACAAATTAAAAAAATTTAATAATTTTTTTTTTTTAAATATATATGCATATATATACATATACACACATATATATATATATATATATATATATATATATATATATATATATATATATATATATATATATATATATATATATATATATATATATTTTGTATGTGGGTGAGTATGTGTGCGTGCGAGCGTGTGTGTATTCATCAGTTCACCTAAAGCCCATTAAAAAAAATCCCATACTAATAATATAATATAATAATAAATTGCCAAATGCAGAAACATCACTGTAAGTTATCACGATGTGGTGGCTCTCGCTAACAGACAGAATTAAGTAACCAGAATTAGGTTAAAAAATTCTAAATACGTAGACCATGTTTCTATAAATTTTGATATTTGGTTTTTATTTGAGGCAGATATTTTTTACATTAAAATGTGATTTATGAGGAGGTTAGACCATTGGTCGATATTCAGAGTTTGTTTATTTTTCCAGTTAACAAGAATATTTGCCCTGTTTTGATCACTGTACTTTGCCAACTCTTGTTCAGGCAAAAAAAAATGATTTCTTGCCTTTGACTGGAGATTTATCAAACTTCACCTATAATGCATATAATATATAAGATATCTACTTCTTATTCTGTGATGTGATTGATCATGTGCCTGTTTCTATTCAAATAACCAGCCAAGATAAATTGGGAAATCTGAAATTAAATATCCATCCATTCATTTTCAGAACTGCTTATTATGATGTTTTCCATATTTTAAACGATATCATTTTATTTCAGTTTTTTTTAGACCACAGCTTAGAGCCTTAATTTTGTCATTCCTGCACATTTTGTCTGAACTGATATTTACCATGTGTGCTCAATGCTCATGCAACTTTCTGATTTCATTGACATTTCAGGTTGAGGTGTCTTCAATTGTAACGGCTTCCTGAGCTTGATGTCGCGGTACCGCGAGAGAACTAAGAACCAAGATGTCGAACTGCAAGCTGCCTTTAAAGTCTTTTGGCAAAGAAACCAAGGGACATATTGACTGGAATACACTCAAGTAAGAATGACATAATGAAATATATGGAAAAGGTAAGAAAAAAAAAGCTTATATCCACACACGCTATGTTTAATATTTCCAGATACTGATATTTATGGTGGATAAAGACGGTGATGAAACCATTGATTATGAAGGTAAAACATGTTCAAAATTATCAAGAAAATGTCATATGCATGATCGTTATGACTCGTTTATAAAATGTGGATATTAAAAACTTTATTTTAAATTTAGTATTATGTAATATGTGGGACATGCCAAATCCCATACATCTAAATGGGGTTGGGACATATAAAATTAAAGAAAGTTTTAAGAGACTTATCATAATATTGATGTGTACAAAATGTTTAGCCATATACAACACCTCATTTTCATTATTCTGTTACATTTTTGTAACAATGGAGTGATTCTGAAGAAGCAAATAAAGTGTTTTAAACACCAGAGAACAGACCATATAGAGGCCACCGCGGGGTTAACGTCCTCGGCCTTTGCCACCCGGATGCAGTTTCCATGGGCCTGACGGTTTGTGCATCTTGTGCGCCGAGCCGTTAAATCCCATCCTCATCCCTTACAAAGTCAGACGGGCATTTTAGCCAGCCAACCACGGCTTACATTTTCAAGCCGTTCCACCAATCGGGTTGCCGGGAGAGCAAGAGGGCGGGGACGTGTTTTCCCTGCTCCCTTCGCAGCATCCTTCTCGCAGCCTCTCTCTCGTGTCAAGAAAAAGAGAATACAAAAGGGAGGGGGGTGGGGTACTGGTCCTCTGAGGCCGTCGGAGGACGCGTGTGGGACCCTACGGAGGCTGCCGGGACAGGCTTACGTCGGCGCGGGCCGCCCGTCCCGTGAGAAAATGGCTGCTTTTCAATGTAAACAGGCTGTGCGGGACCCGCATTGCTAAAGGGAGGAGGGGCGGGACATTGACTTCAATGTCCCCTCTCCCAATGAGAATCCAAGCATGTTATACACTCCAGGTACGTATGCACCTCGGGTTAGGCGGGAGCAGACGTGGACTCATCGTACACAAAAATAATCACCCGTCATAGCAGAATGTTGCGTGCTCGCCGACATTTGGTTTTCATTGGCCGTTTTGCTTGCCTTGCACATGTTCACAATTAAAAGCAGACGGGATGGACAAAAGAGAGAGAGGGATGATCTGACCCCTTGCTTAAAACATGAACGCAAAGAAAAGAACAATCCATTTCATGTTCTGGAACCCCAATTAAAAGTCAATGGAACATGCCGAAACTTGGAGGCAGTAGGTATTTATAGAACTTGCGTGTGTGTGTGTGTGTGTGTGTGGGGGTGGAGAGTTGACAGTTTGGCATTTGAGCTGGCTGGAAAAGCACATTTCCTCCACAGTTAACAGTTTGGGCGGGTGGTGCTTATTCCTTAAGATTTGTATCTGCTTCGTTATGATGCTTCCTCCCTGTGCCTTTCGCTGCCCACATCCTGCTCTCAACACCTACCAACCACATCCTTGTTGGCGCTACAATATACTACATTTGTCAAACTCATGCATTCAAATCAGTCCTTTTTGTCATCTTTTTGTTTACTCTCGGCTGTCGAAATTTCTCCTAAAAAGAAACGTAAGTAGGGGACACGTACCCTACGATCAAAGTCGGCAAAGACCTAATTATAAGATGTCTGTAAAAGATCATCCTGAGGAGGTGTTTTAAGAGATTTTCCTTGGTGATCGGCTCACATCACACTCTGGGGTAGACAATCGTAAATATTAAAGCTATTTAATATTTAGTGCGGTACACACAACAATTGAAGTCATCAAATGTCGAATTATCCGTTGTTGAATTATCCTGTCTTTTGGAGTGATAAGAGGGATTTCCACCAGACATCTGTTTTGTTGAGGACAGTCTACCGTCAATAATGTGTCTTCTACCCCAAACCAGATGTTGATCTCGGTTGTAATATGAAAACGTACCTGTGACAGGCAGCAAGCACCCTGCCATGAGCCAGCCAAACTGCCGGAAAATACAAAGAGTAGTAGTAGTAGTAATCAACTTTACCGAGTCTAAATTCAAATAACAAAAGTTTGAAACAAATCCGAGTCACAAAGGTCCGAGTCCAGATTAGATCCAGGGTAAACATTAAGCCCGCATCCCACTGAGGGATGAAGAAACGCTTGTGACGCTAACAAATTTTGATTTTACGTCAGGATTCATTCAAGGTCGCAGTGTTTCCTAAACATTCTCTAAACAGTCATAATGGTTTTTCTTGTCTCAAGAAAATTTTGAACATGTCCATAAATTTTCTGAGCAGATTAAGCAGTGAAAAAAAAAAAATCATTCTTCACACAGTCCACACTACAGAATAATCGCTGTAGTGGTCCCGCAGCTCAATCAACAGACGGGACGATTTAAGACGGACGTTTCTCTTTACGCCATATCTCCGATATCAAGAGAAATGACAGGGATGCATGTTTCTTTCTGTAGCGAAAACACATCAATGACTAACCAAACTTTTCTTGCTCTTAAAGCTCCTGTTGCCAAAACCTCCAAAAGGACCATCTAGGTGAGAGCTTCCTAGTTGGATTCTGTGACATCATCTTAAGAGGTTTGTTACTGAGACTTTGAGATGATGTCATAAGCTATGACGTCCTCGCTACCCTTATTGTTACATGACATCATCTGATGTAAATTTGCTACATGTCTTTTATTAAAAAAAAAAAAAAAAAATCAAGCTAATAATTTGACTTGAAGGGCGTTTAACCAACTTTTCTCACCAAAAGTCAGCTAGGATCGACTCTGGCTGATCCACGGCACGGACAAAGACAAGTGGGTAAAGTAAATTGATTTGCCGACTGACAATCAGTCCTGGATGTGTACCCGCTTGTTGCCAAATTTTAGTTGGTGTAGGCTCCAGCTCACCTGTGACCCGAATGTGGTTTATGCTTGAGACTTCTGGTTTGAGTTGCTGCCTGGGCTTTTTCGGCTCATTTGATCATTAGAAGCTCCCAAATTGAAATATTTGTATTTAGATATATTTGTCATATTTCGGTTTTGTGAGGGTTGGGTTTTTGTTTGTTATGGGTGTCCTTGTTGTTTTTGTCTGTTTTGTAAGTAGCCATTATCACAGCCAAGTAGCCATTGTCACATCCAAGTCGTCCTCGTCGCAGCCAAACCGTCCTCGTCACAGCCAAGTTGTCCTCGTCGCAGCCAAGTCATTCTCATCGCAGCCAAGTTGTCCTCGTCACAGCCAAGCCGTCCTCGTCACAGCCAAGTTGTCCTCGTCGCAGCCAAGTCATTCTCATCGCAGCCAAGTTGTCCTTGTCAGAGCCAAGGCGTCCTCGTCACAGCCAAGTCGTCCTCGTCGCAGCCAAGCCGTCCTCGTCGCAGCCAAGACGTCCTCGTCGCAGCCAAGTCGTCCTCGTCGCAGCCAAGACGTCCTCGTCGCAGCCAAGCCGTCCTCGTCGCAGCCAAGCCGTCCTCGTCGCAGCCAAGCCGTCCTCGTCGCAGCCAAGTCGTCCTCGTCGCAGCCAAGCCGTCCTCGTCGCAGCCAAGACGTCCTCGTCGCAGCCAAGTCGTCCTCGTCGCAGCCAAGCCGTCCTCGTCGCAGCCAAGCCGTCCTCGTCGCAGCCAAGCCGTCCTCGTCGCAGCCAAGCCGTCCTCGTCGCAGCCAAGTCGTCCTCGTCACAGCCAAGAAGCCATAGCCTTAGTCAAGTCATAGTCACTCCACGTCAAGTCGAGGCAAGGCAAATCAGGTCCTGCTTACGTCACGCTCGTTCCAGTCATGTCGACCAATCTACTCACGTCCTGTCCAGTCATGGCGACCAGTCTACTCACAACCTGTCCAGTCATGGCGACCAGTCCAGTCAGCCAGTTTTGCCTGCGCCTCAATCAGTAGCGCTTTTCTCACAAAAAAGGCGCCCATCAATGCTCGACTGTTGTGCTTTTCTTTTCTTTGAATCGTTGTAGCTTGAACTGTTCCATTTGCTTAATCCCAATAATAACATGCGCTATAGAAAATGATTGATTTCTGAACCAATTAGTGTTGTTTGTTGTGTTGCAGCTCATCTTCAAGATCACATGGCCAAGCCATCATCATTTCAAGCATGAAGACAGCGACATCAGCAATGAGACCACACACACAATATATTTAACTCCACACACAAGACCCAGTTGAAACAGCCGACCATGGCCCTGCCTGAAACCAAAACCACGTTTCTATCCCCAACCGTGGCCGCCGTCCCCCTGCCGGCCTCCGCCAACGCGATGAGCGACAACGTCACGTCCAGGGTGACGCTCATGACCCTCACCATCCAGGCCAACGAGAGCAGCCTCAACACCAGCGTCACCGCATTCCCGGAGGCGGTGATCGAGAGCTCGGGGATGGGAATGCTGCTGGTGCCGTTTGGCATCATCACCCTCATCGGCCTGGCGCTGGCTGTCGTAAGACCTTCACAAAGAATTTCATTCGAACGTCACCTAAAAGTGTTTCTGTTTGTAATGTGCTTTCTTCACTCTTTTTCCGTCATAGATGCTGTACATTCGGAAAAGGAAGCGGTAGGTCGGGTTTAAGGCATCACATGATAACAAATAACAACTAACACGAAACCATAAACTGAGGTCACCCCGCTCTTATGTTTGTCTATTCACAAACCGTATCTTAACTCTTTGACTGCCAGACGTTTTCATAAAAGGGATGCCGTGGGTGCCAGCCGATTTAAGCATTTTTGACTGATCTTTCAAGGTCCACAGAAAATTATGTGTTTGAACTATGGAAACACACATACTACCAAATGAAAGATTGGACTCTCATCTTTCATCAGAAAAAAAAGTTTGTTTCTACCTTATTCCGTTTTTCAGTAATCAACAATAGAAAATGGTTAGTTTCACCTCTGTTTTGAAAAAAAACGTCTTTTAACGTCTTTGGCACTCCTCCATAGGATTTTACTAAACGTTATATAACGTTTTTGGCAGTCAAAGAGTTAAAATGTTCCTTATTATTTTGTCGGCGGCAGTTTGGAGAAGCTCCGGCACCAGCTCATGCCCATGTACAACTTCGACCCGGCCGAAGAACAAGACGACCTGCTGGAACAGGAGCTGCTGGACCACGGCCGGGATGGCACGCTCGCTGGTCCCAATGCTAAGGTAAGCAAAGTATACCAAAACAAAAGACGGCAAATCTGCCAAATGCACTGTTTATGCAAAAGTGTGCCAAAGTCTTCCACCACTGTTAGTTTCATTGTTTTAGCAAGGCTATGATGACTTTAAATTAAGCTCCACCGAGGCTGTACAGAACAAACCTGGGGGGGCTGCTTCGTTTGTTAGTTGTAGTTACTAGTTAGTGGAGTACTGGTTAGCATGGCTGTCTCAACACTGAGGCTCTAAAATTAGAGCAAAGTACGGCTCGCTCTGTTCTTTCTTTGATTTTGCCTAAAAAAAAGGTTCATTTTATTTATTTATTTATTTAAATTTTCTAATTGTTCTCATTAGGAAATGTTATATATTACAAGATACTGATAGATTAGTGTAACAATTGTAATCTTATTGGGGGGAAAATGATAATTCATTGTTAGATTATAAATACAATAATTTAACTCATTCACTGCCATAAATTCATTAAAAAAAAAGATTATTAAAAATTAGGGGCGACAGGCAATTAACGTTTTTAATTGTAATTAATCATATGACTTCACTAGTTAACTCACAATTAATCACAAATTCATATCTGTTGTAAATGTACAATAAAACAATTCTAGCTTTTCATACTCTTGTTAACAAAAGAGGGAAAGAAAATGTTAAACTAATAGGAATAGTTCAAATGAATTTTTGACGTTTTTAGCCATCAATGGCAGTGAATGAGCTTCATATTAAATCAAACACAAAATATTTAAAATAATTTATAAATGATACTATTATTATTTTATTTATATTAAAAAACGTTTTAATATTTTTTATTAAATACTTATTTAATCCTAAATAAATTCATTATGATAAAAGATGTGTAACTTTTACTTTCTACCGGTTTACTGTATCAGCATGATTGATCTAAAATGGGTCATCAAAACAACAAAGCAAGACTTTTAAAAGAAGTCGAGTATCATTGTAGAATATTGCGTAATATTTTGATTGTATGTTTTATGCACAGGCCACAACCTGCTGTGCTTCATTTTTAGCAACATGTGGTTTGACCTTACATGTTTTTTATTTCTTTAAAGTTTTGACAAAGGCATGATGATAAAAGGCAAACATGGTAAAGTATCACTTGTTTGTCACTCCTTTTAAACCTACTACTCACCCCCCCCCCCCCAAAAAAAACAATCATTTGTTTTTATCTGTATAATAAACATTTTATTCTATTTACAAAACACAAATGATATCCTAATCATAACACATAGATTTGCTTCTTCTGCTTACATCATTTCTTTCCTCTTCCTCATGCCCCTTTCTGTGTAATATACCAATTCCTCCTCCATCGCCTTAACTTTGATCTATTGGGACGTACCATCACATAAATCTGACATCTCTACATAAATATAATTTATATATATTTTTTTTTTTTTTTAGAGAAGATATGATCAAATCGAAAATGTTCACGCTTCCTTAGTAAGAGACTGAAGATGCCTTTTCCAGAATAAAAGGCGTAATATTTTGCCTTTTTTTCCCTCTAAAAGATAGCAGTTCATTATTATAACATCATCACATTTTTCTTGAAAATTAGCAACTTTTAAATTCCTATGGCAAGGATTATGAGGGGGAATCATTGGAAAAAATTTCTCTCCTGGACCCCAACATTTTTCAAACCCCAGTAATTCAATTCAATGGAGTTACTTTAATGCATTTGAATTAGATGCAAGTCATGGACATTTTTGGACGTTTTTAAGTCATGGCTCATCTTTCACAGACTCTCCGAACCTCGCAGGGGACCACCCAGAGACCCAGTCGCTTGGTCTTCACAGATGTAGCCAAAGCTCTCAACGCTT
The DNA here is from genome assembly GCF_051991255.1 of Vanacampus margaritifer. Classification (NCBI taxonomy): domain Eukaryota; kingdom Metazoa; phylum Chordata; class Actinopteri; order Syngnathiformes; family Syngnathidae; genus Vanacampus; species Vanacampus margaritifer. Next base: position 6,110,533 of record NC_135439.1, on the reverse strand, counting down.
AACAAAAAGCTCTTCCGTTGCACCTTTCATTTTGTGGACTCCCATTTTTAATAACGGTAGGTCTCTCAAGGAGGGACAAGAAAAGGGGACGGAAAAAAGGACTTGTTTTTTGGTGACGAAATGGCGCTTCATCGCTATGGATTTAAAATGATTTTGTGGGAGAACGGCTGCATGCAATGCTAACAGAGCATCACTTTTCACCATCTTACATCACTCGCCACACAAAAATGCCATAACTTTGTGTAATTGTTGTCGCGACATTTCTGTTCTTTTTACCACCATCGTAATCTTGTGTAGAACACCGGATGTTTTGTGTCTTCCTCGCTGAACAGTTAACGACTTGTTCTATAAATTAAAACTTTCAACAATTCTGCAAAAAGCGTCGTGCTGCTTATTTGCAAAAACACCAATCGCAGGATACAATAAAAATGATATTTTTAATGAAACTAGGCGAGGTCATGTCAACATTAACTGCGTAACTGATGACAAGACAAAAATATGTTTTGACAAGTTTCCACATTTAAATCCATCATGACACCAACACAATCACATTAGAACACATAATGACGCAGACCAGATCATGAAAATCGCAAAGGTTGACATTTTATGTAAAGAAGCACTCTTCAATCAATACAATACACAAGTTCTGTTCAAAATGGATAAAAAAATACACACACATGCCCTCAATTATAACCTACTTAACTCATTCACTGCCATTGACGGCTATAGACAACAACAATTCATTTTAACGATTTCTATTAATTTAACATCTTTTTACTATTGAAGTCATGCGATTAATTACAATTAAAAATGTTCATTCTGACGCGATTAAAAAACGATTATTAAAAATTAGGGGCGTCATGGGATAGAATTTTTTAATTGTAATTAATCACAAGACTGTACTAGTTATCTCACGATTAATCGCAAATTTTATATCTTCTAAATGTACAATTAAAAAATTTCTAGGTTTTCATACAAAAAAATTTAACTAATAAATCGTCAATGGCAGTGAATGAGTTAATAGATAAAGAATTCTAGTTATTGCTGGATAAATACCAGAGAAAAATAAAAAAAATTAACAAAAAAGGAACGTTTTGGAGAGTTACCAACCAAAACTGACTCTGAAACCAAAACCGCAACTCAATCTGTTTAACTTTGCGATGATTTGTGTGAACGTTAGCAGCTAACATTAGCAGTTGTAGCTTAAATTCAATTTGCGTCCCACTCTTAATGGTTAGCCGATAAAAATCATAGCTTCCTTAAAATGACATCTAATGTAATGTTTTTGTAAAGTTTCGCTAACCAAAAGTGACTTTAAAGACAGTGAAACCACAACAATTGTGAAATATCCATGCTTGGCTTTTTGCTATGATTAGCAAACGCTAGCAGCTAACACTGAGGCTAAAATTCCGTTTAGATTACAAATCACTCAAGAGTTGTGGTTTTACAAATCAGTCATTGGGGTTTGGTTTTGTGGTTCCAAGTTGCTTTTTTAGAAAACTTTTTTTGTCTCCCAAAAATGTAGGAGGTGTTTTATACTCATTATTTCAGTCTCATTTCAGTTTTAAATCCAGTTTTTCTTGAGGTAACTGCGGTTTCTGTGAGGTCTGCACATCAATTCTGATAGGAAATTCTCAACACGGCATAAAAAAAAAAAGAAGAAAAAATTCAAAGTTACTGCGTAGAAAAAAAAAGCTCCTGAATCATTTTGTACCTGAGGTTTCATGATGGTGGTAATAAAAATCACAACACTTGTTTACGGTGTATGAAATGTCTTATTATTTTTGTGGGCAATTTAGTGCCGCTCTTATCGGATTTAAACTGGACAATTGAACAAACCGAAAAAGGTGGGGGGGAGTAAAATTGCCCATAATAATGATTTGAGGGGATCGTGTAATAGCAAAAATTTAAATAAAATAAAAAACAACATATTTGCCTGTTGCCAGGCAGACAACGGAATAAAAGCTTTTTGTTTTACAGTACTGTATATAGTTTTTGTGACAATTTTCTCAAGTGGTGTCCTGTGCTAGTAAAAAAGTTGGGAGGTATTCAGATTCCAAATGAAATTTCAGGATGAACTCAAAAAACACTACATCCAGATGAACTTTGACCTTTTATAAACATTTGCTGTTCTCTAACAATGAGTTGAAGGGCAAAATTCGCAACAGGTGTTGTGAATCGTCAAATAAATATCCCGGTCGATTACGATTGGACGGTCCTCGTCGTCATGCTGTTCACACTCGGACATCATGAGACCGAGACAACACGGGTGCTTATCCTGTCACAGTTCACAGTATTCAGTTCGGTCTTGAAAATGGGGAACTGCTTGAGCTAACAGCATCATCAGCAGGTTGAAGCAGAGAAACTGGAAGAGTCACAGAAAGGCACACGAGTGGACGGCCTTGGAAGTTAACACGTTTTGATTTTTTCCATTCAGCTCCTTGTTGTGCAAAGGGTTGGAGAAGATCACCTTCAGTTCACCTGTAAAGGCTTTTGTGCATTTTACGTTCATCCCTAAACATTTTGTAAAAAAAAAAAGTGTATCGGCTTGACTCAATAAAGGCTTGGAACGGAATGAATGAATCGAATTTTCCAGTTCCCAGCAAGCTAGACAAATCCCTCCAAAATATCATAAATTAATTCCAATCATCCCAACGGAATGTTGTTCTTCTGGCCAAACCTCGAGGTAGAGTGACAATTACTGGCCTTCCTCATGAGACGAAAAGGGCTCGGACCGCGCGGGAGCCGAGTCCGAGGACACCTGCGGGGAAACATCAAAAAGCGAAGAAAAAACATCATGTGACTCAATCGCCGAAAAAGTGAATCAATACAAGACGACGCAAAAATGACTTATTGCTAGTTTCGCCGAGAGTCCGTTATGTCAGGAAACCGAGGCAGCCGGATGAAGACGGCGCTAAGCTCGGTCCGTCCAGTCATTCTTCCCCTTTTCACGCTCGCGAGGCTCAGAAAAAGGTCGAGATTCTCAACGGTTTCACTTCTTCAAGCGGCTTTGCGGATGTCTTGGAGCAGACAGTGAGTGATATGTGGTTGGTTTTGGGTTGTGCAATTTCTGTTTCATTCACAAAATGAGCCAGGAACGTTTCTCTCAATCACACGACAGAAATGTACTGTACAGAATTTTTTTTTTCCATTTTCAACCTCGGGCAGCATGGTGGAAATGTAGTTTTGAAAAAAGCTGATGCTAGCATGGTGGAAATGTAGTTTTAGAAATTGCTAATGCTAGCATGGTGGAAATGTAGTTTGGGAAATTGTTAATGCTAGCATAGTGGAAATGTAGTTTTGGAAATTGCTAATGCTAGCATGGTGGAAATGTAGTTTTGAAAAAAGCTGATGCTAGCATGGTGGAAATGTAGTTTTGGAAAATGCTAATGCTAGCATGGTGGAAATGTAGTTTTGGAAATTGCTAATGCTAGCATGGTGGAAATGTAGTTTTGAAAAAAGCTGATGCTAGCATGGTGGAAATGTAGTTTTGGAAAATGCTAATGCTAGCATGGTAGAAATGTAGTTTTGGAAATTGCTAATGCTAGCATGGTGGAAATGTAGTTTTGAAAATGCTAATGCAAGCATGATGGAAATGTAGTTTTGGAAATTGCTAATGCTAGCATAGTGGAAATGTAGTTTTGGAAATTGCCAATGCTAGCATGGTGGAAATGTAGTTTTGGAAATTGCTAATGCTAGCATGGTGGAAATGTAGTTTTGGAAATTGCTAATGCTAGCATGGTAGAAATGTAGTTTTGGAAATTGCTAATGCTAGCATGGTGGAAATGTAGTTTTAGAAATTGCTAATGCTAGCATGGTGGCAATGTAGTTTGGGAAATTGCTAATGCTAGCATAGTGGAAATGTAGTTTTGGAAATTGCTAATGCTAGCATGGTGGAAATGTAGTTTTGGAAAATGCTAATGCTAGCATGGTAAAAATGTAGTTTTGGAAATTGCTAATGCTAGCATGGTGGAAATGTAGTTTTGAAAATGCTAATGCTAGTATGATGGAAATGTAGTTTTGGCAATTGCTAATGCTAGCATAGTGGAAATGTAGTTTTGGAAATTGCTAATGCTAGCATGAAGGAAATGTAGTTTTGGAAATTGTTAATGCTAGCATGGTGGAAATGTAGTTTTGGAAATTGCTAATGCTAGCATGGTGGAAATGTAGTTTTGGAAATTGCTAATGCTAGCATGGTGTAAATGTAGTTTTGGAAATTGCTAATGCTAGCATGGTGGAAATGTAGTTTTGAAAAAAGCTGATGCTAGCATGGTGGAAATGTAGTTTTGGAAAATGCTAATGCTAGCATGGTAGAAATGTAGTTTTGGAAATTGCTAATGCTAGCATGGTGGAAATGTAGTTTTGAAAATGCTAATGCAAGCATGATGGAAATGTAGTTTTGGAAATTGCTAATGCTAGCATGGTAGAAATGTAGTTTTGGAAATTGCTAATGCTAGCATGGTAGAAATGTAGTTTTGGAAATTGCTAATGCTAGCATGGTAGAAATGTAGTTTTGGAAATTACTAATGCTAGAACATGAATACTCGCTATAAAACAAAATAATCAGCACCACAAAGTCAATGCTTGACCGAATGTCCAGCCATAATCAACTGCTTATCCTGTCAAATCTCGTTGATAGTATGAGTGTCCTTACCTTTTGCTCTTCGCTCCCTTTTTCAACGATTTTCTGCAGCTGTAAAAGTGAATCAGACATGAGTGAGGTGTACCTGTACAGATACTTTCACACAAATCTACGTGTTGCTCCACACCCATTTCCTCGGTCGCCCCCGTGGTCGTCTTTGTCCAGCGGGCTCGACTTTCTGACAACGAAGAAAGATTGACAGGTAAGTTGAAGTACTAATTTAGAAATATATTCATTGAACTCACTTGTTCAAAACAAACACACCCCTGATGGGACTTGAACCCACAATCCCTGGTTTAGGAGGCCCGCTTGCGAATATCACATGACCAAATAAAGACGAGCCGTGATTGGTCGTTAGCTGAGCCCACTGCGATGTCATTTTCAGCTGATTTAAAATGGCGGCCTCGGAGATGGACAAAAAACGATGGACTGTTTAAGACTCGTGTGCTGTGTTTTGTTTTCTAGTAAAGGTTTTACGTTATCACGCGAAAGTTTTGCATTCATAAAGTATGACTAACGTGACTTTGCTTTTATCACATCACATTAACATCAACAAATATGTTTTTCATTATTTCACAAAACATTTGCATCTTCAAGCCACATTAACATGAATGAAAGTACTGCGAGATCTCAAAAGTTTTACATTTTCTCACAAAAGTTTTGCATTAAAAAGCCGGCTTAACCTAAATGATTTTTTTTTTAACAAATAAAGTTTTCTCAAAAGTTTTGTTATGTTGAAGTTTTTTAATCAATTTTCTTGCACCTGAATAAAAGTTTTGCAATAATTTTCTGTTAGTTCAAGTATTTTTTTCTTTCATGTCCTCTTAATAGCTTCTTTATTTATGTGTCACTGCAAAACAAACCTAACCTTAAGTGCAACTTTGGGGCTTTTGTTCTTGCTGCCCTTGGGTCTTCCTCTTGGTCGCTTTGGAGTAGGAGGTCCGAGAGGCTCCTACACAGGAACATTTACAATCAGAACTTTATTTGGATACCATTTTCACTTCTCAATCAGCCAATCGGTGACCTTATGACCGTCCTACCAGCTGCTGCTTGCGTGGACGGCCTCGGCCTCTGCGTTGCTGAGACTCGTCAGCCATCTGTGGGGGGGAACTCGGCCGGGGGGGAAACGCCGGCTCTTTGGGTCCGCTGCTGCTGCTCATGTTTTGGAGAGCGTGAACATCAAGACCTGAAGACTGGGGGCGGCTGGAAACAAGTCCAAAAATAGCACAAGCACAATTAGCTCTACATCTCTTTTTTTTTTTAAAGGGCTCACATCATTTGCACCATGCGCGTTTTACCCCAACGCTAATAAAAGTTGCACGCGAGTGCAACAGGTGCAAAAGTCAGCTCTGTCAAAACAAATCGAGTGAAACGCGCGCACAACAAATCAAATGAACTTACCACGAGTGTCTTTGCAGCTTCACCTGGTGGATGCTGACACCCCGCCGACTGAAAACTTCTCCTGTGATGTCCCCCTCACAACCCGACCGGACCACCCACCCAAACCCACACACGTACACGTTCAGTCGCGACTGGAAGCGGGTTGCAGCGTAACAAAGGGGGCGAGGAGGGTTGTACTGTAAAGCATGTTACAACCTACACGGGGAGTGGCCAAAACGTAACCACGCCCCCCAAAGGGTCTTAGGGTTAACTTACTTTCTTTATATTTTAAAGATATAAATTAAAATGCTCCGCAAATTGTTTTGGAGCCAACAACTTGCTAGTTTTTGTTGTTGAATGTCAATAATTTATATTTCAAAGTTGTTATTCCTGTTTTGTTTTGTTTTAAATTTAAGCAGACCAGATTAATCGATCATGATTGGGTGTCCAAATGATTTTGTAACTTGTGACGATGCCAAATACCTCATCGACCGAACTGCCAAAAATGATGCTTTTTGCCCCCCTCATTATTTAATAATAATCTGTGACTTTTTGGGAGGTTTAAATGTCAAAAGATGAAACAATTAAGCTACATTACACTTATTATTTATTTGGCAGCATTTATTTTTTTAAATTAGAAAAAGAATGATTATTTGTTTTCCAAGAAGTGTGAGTTTTTACGAGAGGGGACATTCATACATGACCAACCTGAAACAAATCATTCATTTTAAATATGACTAAAGTGAAAGTGAAAGAACATTTCGTTAGTTCTTGGAAACATTATCACCCCCCCCCCCCCCCCCCAAAAAAAAAAAAAAAAAACTTCATTATGTTTACTGAAAGTGGAGCAGTGCGTGCTGCAGAAATTCTTTTTGGGACTCCTGATCTTGAGGTTTATTTAAGCTGAATTCCGTGGGCTCATCGCGGCGCGTTGCACAAAAAAAAAAAAATCCTCCTATAGAACTAGAAAGAATGTGCAGCGCATACAGTGGGGCATTAGGCACAAAGGCGTGTCTTTAGAGGTTGAGGGGCCGCCATCAAAAGACCGACTCAAGAGGGATTTCTTTTCCAGGGAGTGAAGCGGGAATGGGGAAGGGACTTGCTTTGGAGCTCCAATCAATTCCGTCAGGGAAGTTAGTTGGTGCGTACAATAAAACAGAGGTGGGTGTAAGTTACACACAGCGGAGGTCCTTCATAAAAACATACAGTCATGATGAAATACAATTAAAAAGAATTAAATAGCATACAATTCATTAGAACTGTGAGTAGGCTACTGTTGTATTGTCAGCCTACACGTTGTTGCCGAACAATTTGTGTTTATTCCGTTGCTTAAAGGGTTAAAATGCCATGATGCTAATTAAAGCTAGCATTAAGCTATCACTTCCGGTCTAAGCAGTTGTTTGGCAGGTGTCATTCTCTAAAGTTGTTGTTTTTTACTTGACAGTAAACCTGAAGTGGGAGTAGCTTGAAACTTCTTTTTTGAAGAACTGTTCACTGTTTGCCAAAGTTTGGACTTGAGTTCACTGTCGCCATACAGCGCAAGTCAAGGTAGAAATAAATAAATAATAAATACATTCGGTCGGTTTCCAAAATCGGTTTCCAATTGTATTTACGTTACAGGCTGCATTTTTTCCGCCGTTTTTTATTTATTATTTTTTTTTTTTACTATTTTGTCAGGCATAAAACATTTGGCTGTAGCCCTGCACTGCTCCAGTGGCAGCAAGTCATTGTAGAGGTAAAAGATTGAACAACATGAAGCATTTGCTTGCTTAAAAAAAACAAAAACAAAAAACAAAACGGGGCTCTTGCAACTCTAATAATGTTGAAATCATTTGAAAATATGAGCACTGGCAGAGATTTATACAAAGCAAGTTTTGTAGATTAATATTTATCCGTTTCCTAACTATTGTTAGAAATTATTTATATGATCAGTGTTTTAACATAAATAAATATAAATAATTATTCAGAATAAAAGAAATCTGAGCAAATTGGTTATTTCAGAAGTGTGTATTAAACTGGTTGCCCGTCACATTAAACAGTAGCCAAGAAGTTGCTCTTATGTGTAAGGTCGGGAACTCCTGATTTAAACTGTCCTGCAAAATAACTTTTTAATTTGACATTATGCTGATTTAAAATTAATAATAATAATTAATAAATTAAAATAATAATTAATAAAAAAAGGTCTAGGAATTGTGTGGGTTTATTCCCTGTAAAATTACAAATTTATATTAAAATGTATATTTACAAGTCTGACTGTAAATTTGTTACTTTTTAAACCTCATCCCATTTTGTTTACTGCGCTCAGTTCTAAAAATAAAAATTGTGCAGTCCTTTTATGCTATTTAATCCTTATTTCCAGTTATATCATTTAATCATTTTTCATTGCTATTTATGTCATACAAATACTTTTACTGAAGTAAAAATTTTTTGCACACATCTGTCCTTTTACTTAAAAAAGTGAGTGCTTCATCCACCACTGTTAGTTTGTGAGGGGCGCGAGGGTGCGGAAGGATTAGTGAACGCCAGTCAAATTCTGCTCGCAATTTTAACGCTCCAAACGCCCCGTTAGGCAAGTGAGTCAAATCATAAGTCTCAAGTCTTGGCCTGCAGGTTTCCAGCAAGCGACTGTGGCAAAAATCAAGCAGATCAAGTTGCAGCCTCGATCACTTTCAAGAAAGTCAAAAGTTATGACTCAGGTTAAAGCAAGTCATAAAATATTGCTCTGTCACAAATATTGGCGGTGTGTAGTGGTAGCTTGACTTACAAGCGTGCCAACTTTTCAAGCCGTTGCTTAATTAAAAAAAATTTTTTTTGCTGTATATTGCAAGCCAAAATTTGAACATCATATATGTCATCACTCAAAGTGCTGTATGAAAAATCATTGGGCACTAATTATGGGACTGTAATACCCTCGCATATGGGCAAGGAGAGCCCATCTGTTGATTGAACGGGACAAACTCAATCAAACTCAACTTGAAAAACGGAGCCGCAAACTTGATAACGAACCAAAAATAAACTCACAATTCAAAGAACCACTGTTTATCATCGTTTAATGTAATAAGCGCTCCTAAAAAATAAATTGGCATCAAACATCACAACGTCAAAGAATCCATTTTTCCTTTCGGCGTTTGTCTAAGCGAAGCCCATGACTTTCTTGATCCAGTCCACGTAGACCGACACGCGGATGAAGATGCTGGGTTGGCCCGGGTGCCCGCAGCGCCGCATGGGGATGATCACGCCCTCCAGGACCCAGCAGTCGTGATTCTGGCACGCCAGCGGGCCGCCGTAGTCCCTCTGCGGGCATACGTACAGTGGATATAAAAAGTCTACACACCCCTGTTCAAATGCTTCTGTGATATTGGAAAAAAAAAAAAAAAAAAAAGAACATGTTCTACTTAATTAAAAACACATAATTTTTTTTAGAGAGCTAAAGGAGGATAAACAACTGATGTAATGTGCTTGCATAAGTGTGCACACCCGCTTAAAACTGGGGATATGGCTGCGTTAAGGATTTATCAATCACATTAAATGGGAGTCAGCACACACCTGCCACTGTTTAAAAGCCTACTACAAGGCTTTTTTTTTTTTTTTTGCTCACTAGATGTTTATTTGAACTGGAAACTGTTCGGTTTCACATTTGACGTGTGACCAACTTGAAAACCAAAGAGCTGTCGAGGGGTGGAAAACAATTGTGAAGCTGTGAGAAGATTGAAAGTTTGTAATGTTTAGAAGAGGCACAGTCCGTGTTTTGAACACAACATGCTTATTGTTGTGCAATTAAAAAAATAAATAAATAATGGATTTAAAAAGGTGGTTTTTTTTTGGGGGGGGGGGGGGGGGGGATATGGTTGTATCATTGTTAAATTTCATATTTTTGGGGGGAAGGAGCGGTGCAAATGTGTCAGGCTGTGAAGGCATCTTTACCCACCAACCATCCTTAATTGGGTTTAGGTCTGGTGGTTCTGAAGGGGCCACTCAAAGCTTCTTTGGTTGATTTGGGTCTCATTGTCACGTTGAAACATGGAAATCATCTTCATCTTTCGAGCAAGCATCTGAAGTTTTTTGTAACCGAGATTTGATCCCACATTTTTTGTCTGTGGGTCGCGCCCCTCCCCTTTCCCTACTATAACTGCAACTATAAAGATTTCACTCACCTCGCAGGCTCCGACCCCTCCCTGGAAGGAGCTGGTGCACATCTCGTTCTCCCGGACCCGACCTCGGAAGTATCTGTTGCACTCCTTATTCCCGAGCACCGGTATCTGGGCCACGTTGAGGACGGTCTCGTCTCCGGTGCCTGGAAAGGAGAGCAAAGGAATGACTTGCATAGAAGAAGAAAAAATAGCAGCAACCATCTTTTTGTTGAATGGCGTCAAAAGCTTTGTCACAAGACAGTACGAGGTGGGACACTTAATTAGGTACAACTTTGGTGAGCGACCTGAAGGTCAACATTTCAAAAACAGCTCATAGTGAGCATTATTATACACATTTAATGTTGAGTGACCCTGCACAAAAACAAAACAAAACACTCAAATCATCTTTCCCTGTTGAAATGAATGGAAATACAGAAAATAGTGTTTCATAATATTGTACAGGTATTTTATAAAACCTAGAGTAAAAACATACCGGTAATTAAATAGTATATAACAAACATGGCCACCAGGATTACCGAATGAACAATACTGAGCTCTCTCTTGAAAAAAAAAAAAACACACAAAAAAAGAAGAAAAAAAACATGGCCACCAGGATTACCGAATGAACAATACTGAGCTCTCGAAAATAAAAAAAAACACACAAAAAAAGAAGAAAAAAAACATGGCCACCAGGAGGTAGTATACGGAAGCGTATTGAATTCATTTGAAAAGAAAAAAAAACAACTCCTGTTTTTCTGACAAATTTTTGGGGGGAGCTTTGTTTTTCTGAATATTTTTTTCTGTTTTACTGAATATTTTTTTCTGTCCAAAAAAATATTCAAAAAAACAGGCTGGAAAAAAATATTCAGAAAAACAAGAAGAGAAATTACTCAGAAAAAAACAAGAAGAGAAATTACTCAGAAAAAAACAAGAAGAGAAATTACTCAGAAAAACAGGGGAACAAATTATTTAAAAAAACTGAATTAAAAAAAAAAACAGAAAAAAAATAGTCAGAAAAACAGAGCTGGTGTTCTGTTTTTCGGAGTAATTTTTTTGGACCTCTTAACCCCAACTGACTTGCAGACTCGCTAATAGCGGAATCGGACACTTTCCCGCATACCTCCATATGCAATAACATGGTCATGCTTACTTACTGGCTCTCAATAAAGAAATGAATGTGTATACTGCATTGTGGTTTGTTCTTTAATCTCTGAGGGAAAACCTTTAAAAAAAATATTCGGAAAAACAGAAAAATTATTATTTTATAAAAAGGAAAAATTACTCAGAAAAACTGAAGAAAATATATTTTTTAAAACTGAAAAAAATACTCAAAAAAACTAATTTTTTTCTCTTGATAAAACCGAAAAAAAAAAAAAAAACAAGCTCCCCCAAAAAATTTGTCAGAAAAACAGGACTTTTTTTTTCTTCAAGTGAATGCAATACGCTTCCGTATTCAACACAAACAAAGAATAAAATGACTTATTCTACAACTACTGTAAGATGCCACAATATTAGTCATTATTTGTCAAAGATGAAGAAAATATTGTTTCATTATCTGCCTACATCTGTTACTTGTTCAAATAGCCGTTGCTTCTAGAGCTGTCACTATCGATGCTAACAGTAGCATTAGCATGTCAATGGCGTTTTCCATTACATGTTAGCATTAAACTCACGGGCCCTTCCTAAGGCAACATTGTTTGGTTGTTTTAAATACAAAATCGGGCAATCATACATCGAAGCGCAATCGTTATCGTCCATCTTATGTTTCATGTACTATTATGACTTGCCTCTGGTCTCGCCCCATCCTGCTATCTCACAAAAGGTCCCCTCAGCCACGATGTAGCGCTCAGGAGGAAGACAGATCTGAGAGACGCGCTCGTTAAACTGGGCCGGGCTACAGACACAAAGAGACAACCGTGTCAGATGGAATGCGTTATGTGAGTGATTGTGTGTATGTGGAAAAAAAAGAAAAAAGAAAAAAAAAAAGTTTACACACGATTCCAGCTGCAGCATGACCAGCTGAGACTCGGACGGTCCGCAGACGATCTTGGTGAGAGGGATGGTCTGCACGCCGGGTTCACCGTCCTGCGGGTCACGGTACAAGGTGCCCATCATGGCCGAGTACCCGGGGAGATCCACGTAGCTGAAGGCACACAATAGATATATCAGTTATAAATAAATAAACAATATATATATATATATATAACCAAAGCATTACCAGGAGGAGAAACACTGCTTGGTGCTGATCACCCATCTGGCGTCCACCAGGGTTCCCCCGCAAAAATGGTTTCCTTTCCTGCCGAGGAAGAGTAAAATGTGGTATGGCTGATTGTGTTTTTCTCGTTAAAGTTCCTCTTAAAGGAAATACGTTTACTCTCACACACACACACACACACACACACACACACACACACACACACACACACACACACACACACACACACACACACACACACAAACCTGTCTCTCAGGCTAACCGTCCACGGCGAGTTCCCGGGTATTCCGTTTACGATGCGTAACCTGGAATTCTGGAAGCGGTCCTCTCTCTTTCCACACTCACTGAACTCAACTTTCTCTGTGCGGGAAAATATGTTGTTAATACAGTAATGATCACGTCATGTATTATAAACATGCATCCATTTTCTGTAGCACTTGTAGTCATTAGGAAGGCAGGGGAGGACTTTGATGTTTTTTTTATTGCAAAAAATATTTCTGTATAATATTGTAGTTTCTTTTAAAAAGTGCACATTAAAAAGAATGAGGCTTTTTTTTGGTCACATTGCATCAATTAAAAGGCCATTTTGTATCTGGTGTACCTGTGATGACCACCAGGGGGTGTTATAAGAATGACACATGGATACTTTTCATTGAGGCTCACAGCTCACACGTACTTTTATATTTCTATTTTATTTCTTATGTGTTAAAAAAAACACGTAGAATATATATTGACATTTTTGAAATATGACTACAAGAGATACGGAAAATGGATGGATACACAGTAGTACTATGTTGGCATTAGCATTAAGCTAGCAGACTAAAAACATTGTCCATTGTGTTTTAAATCTACAAGGTGTAATTGCCATAGTTTTATGACAATATGGAAGTGGCATTAAACAGCAAAGCAAAAAATACATAAAAAATCATCAGAACACCATTTTGTAGCTCAAAGCACCGTTGTACAATAAAAGTATGAATTCAATAACATACCCACTGGTTCCGTGAGCGGTGTTTTCTCTCCAGCTGTTTGAAAGACAAACATATTTTTTTTGCAGAAGTTTTGCTGTCAATATACATTTTTTTGTTCTTTAAAAAAACAACAACAAAAAACATCGTTGAGTACCGCACTGCTTGATGGCACAGTAGTCAAACTCGGTTTTGGAGTCGATGGTGTAGCACCACGGACCGTGTTGGTCCCCGTCTGGGTTACGACAGTAGTTCTCGGTCAAGTTGGCCTCGGGATGCGTCCTGGGGTTTATTCTGGACAATCAAATGCTAGTCACTCGGTGATACGGAATGAGCCGCCATCTTGACAAGAAAAAAACCCAAAAAAATAAATATGTATACTTGGTGCGATGAGGCATGTTGACGTTCCACTTTTGGCAGGTGATGCCCTTGCGAGTTTTACGCACCATGCCTCGGTAGTTTCGCCCGTTTTCATGGTAGCAATCTGAAAGGATTACATCACAGTGATGGAACCAAAGCTACAATAGCGCACTTTCGGAACTTGAATAAACCATTGAGAGCATTTTTTCAATTCTCTCTCTCTCTCTCTCTCTCTCTCTCTCTCTCTCTCTATCTATCTACCTACCTACCTATCTACCTGACCCACCCATCCATCCATCCATCCATCCATCCATCCATCCATCCATCCTACCCTCTGCGTCAATGTCATCCGCACAGCGCTTGATTTGCAGGCAGAGCGCAGTCCTCATCTCCGGCACGGACGTGAAGCACCAGGGGGCCTCGGAGCCATCCGGGTTGCGGCAGTAGTTCTCCTCCAAGCCCCTAGATGGCAGCAATTGACCTTTTTAAAAACATTCTTTCTTTTCTAGTACGTGCTGACCTTGCTACCCCTTGTAAATCCTCTGTTTGTTTTTCCTCAGGCATGTGGTTTTGTGTGTATTAAATTAGAGGCACAAAATGGGGCCACAGACAGATTTAAGTTATCATTCACTAATTTAGATTTTTTTTTTTTGTTAATCAGTTCGCAATCGTTAGGAAAGCTACGGGAACAGAATTTAAATGCACAAAAGTCCAGTCAATGCTAGCTAGCAGTTGTGACCATCTTCTGTCTGTATGTATGAAAGGCCAAGGTGAGTAAAACGTGTCAGAAAAAAATTAAATACAGAGTAAAGTAACAGTATAAGTATTTGACACTCACTTGCATTCATACGTGTTGGGGTAGAAGGGATGCTCGTGCGGATACTGCCCGTCCCACCTCTGGCAAGGGATGCCCGACGTGGTCTCGTTGACTCTGCCGCGGTAGTCCTCCCCGCGGCCGCGGAAGCAGTTGGTGGTGAAGCTGGAACGCTGACGCTTCTCCACGAGCACCTCAGCTGAGGAGAAATCGCGGACGAGAGGAAGCTTGAAGGTTCGTATGATGGACAAGTGACTTTTTAAGGGCCTGTATTCAAATATGTTTTATTATTATATAATTCATATACTAAAAATAATAATATTAAAGATAAAACAGAAAAACAAGCATTTTAATGTAAACAAAACATTTTTTTAAAACTGTTAATAATAATAATAATAATAATAATAATAATAATAATATGGATGGATGAGAATAATAATTATAAAAACAATAGATGTGAAAATTAAGTAAATTAATAAATATTTTTTTAAATCTGTTTAACACACTAATAACAATTATTATATTTACTGTTGACAAATACAAAATAAATGTAAAACTATCCTTTTAATTTAAAAATAATTAACAAAATGATAGACGCAGTTTTAAATTAAATAATATTTTTTTAATAATCAGTAATAATAATAATTGGGCTTTATGGTGATATTTTTTCAGAATGTCAAAATCAAAGTAATTGTGAGCTTGTGTTTCTGACTAACAACTACGACAAAAGATGGCTCAATTGCTCCAACTTCCCCACCCCCACCCATCCCAAGTGGTCAACAGTGGCAACTCCAAAGTTGCAGCTTGTTGCACAACTCCTGTTGCAAATTTGGGGAAAAGTACATTATGAAGAAACTACATGTTCCAATCATCTGTAACTAATCATATTATCATATTTACATTATGTTTGATGCTAAGTCACTAGAAACTACAACTAACACAACAACAAATTTAGACATGTACTATAACTATATTCACAAACATATATTCTAACATATTTATGTATATATTCTAAAACAACTAATCTTCGAGTCACTTACAATAGTAGTAATAGAAGAAAAAGAAGTCTATTCTTCTTTGTTTGTGTCAGCATTACTGTAGGATTATACTGCCTCCCGGTGGAGGAAATGAGAATGAGCAGCACAATGAAACCAATTAGTGGCATCTAAATAGGAAAAGATGACGATAGATTATTTTTATTTTAACATTTTAAATTGGGTGACATGTTATTTTATGAATTAAAGGTCAAATTAAAGCTAAAGACAATGCTTTTGTAAATCACTGATAAAGGGGGTGCCAAGGTTATTATGATTAACAAAAGCTAATCTAATAAGTAAAAATAAAAATAAAAATAAATATGTTTGCGAATGAAATAAAATTAAAACGAGAGTGCTTTGAAAAGAATGAAAACTGAAATTGCATTTTGTGTTGATAAAACTAACAAAAAAATATCTATTACTATAGCGAAATTGTCCTGTTTCCATCTTTGTTAATTAAACCCACTCTAAAAACAAACCGACTGAATAAAAAAAAAAAAAGAAGTCAAAACGACATCCCAAAAACTGTAACGCCATCGAACGTTATGTTCCGTATCCGAGCGATCTTACTGCACTTGCTGATCTCGCAGCTCTCCCGCTCCACATCCGGGTCGGTGGTGTAGCACCACGGCACGGGCGAGGCGTCGGGATTCCGGCAGTAGTTGTCGTCCAGACTCTTGTCGGGGTACCTGAGGGAAGGACACGTCGCATTGAGACGCGGCCCGAACCAAACGAGGGACGCGTGCCTACTTTTCGGGCTGGTAGATGTGCTGGTGAGGGTACTGCTGGTCCCAGCGTTGGCACTCCCTGCCGCTGGCCGTGTGGTCCACCTGCCCTCTGTAGTCCTCGCCGTTACATGTGATGCACACATCTGCGCACAATCACACGCTGTAAAAACATCCTACAGTACACGTTGAGGACTCAAAAAAGCACATCTTACCGTCTTTGCACTGAGGGATGCTGCAGCTTTCGTACCGCCGCTCGGGGTCAGTGGTGTAGCACCACGGGCCGATGCGATCCCCGTCGGGGTTCCGGCAGTAGTTGAGCTCCAAGCCGTTGCTGGGCGACGGAGTCCACCTGAACACGTCACAATTCTGTTAGACAACAGTGGGCCAACTGCACGTTGGTCATTAACTCATTCACTGCCATTGACGTCAAAAATTCATTTGAATTATTTTTTTAGTTTAGTTTTTTCCACTTTTGTTAACACGAGTATGAAAACCTAGAATTTTTTTAATTGTACATTTAGAACAGATATAAAATGTATGATTAATCGTGAGTTAACTATTGAAGTCATGCGATTAATTACAATTAAAAAATGTAATCGTCTGACGCGATTTAAAAAAAGAAAAGATTATTAAAAATTAGGAGCATCAGGCGATTTTTAATCACAATTAATTGCATGACTTCACGAGTTAACTCACAATTAATTACAAATGTTATATCTGTTCTAAATATAGAATTTAAAAAAATTCTAGGTTTTCATACTCTTGTTAACAAAAGTGGAAAAAAATGTTAAAACTAATAAAAACAGTTCAAATGATTTTTTGACGTCTACAACCATCAATGGCAGTGAATGAGTTAAGAATCATTTCAAGACTTAGAGCTGTCGCTAAGTCTCAACTCAATTTTATACTTATAAAAAAAAATTAATTAAAAAAAGACTTTAGCATTAGCTTCTCCATACTTTCATGTTCCGTCGTTAGAATTAGGGCTGCGCATGAATCGGTGGTGACTCGTGACTAGGCCGTTGAAAACGAATGCTGAATTAGAATTTTTGGATTCGAGCCAGAATAAGTCATGGCATATTTCGGTCAAACGTAAACGCAGCTTTGAGAATCACAAAATGGCGTCGTCCTAGATCTCAATTTCGATCCCCAAAACGAGAAATCGTTCAGCCCTACGCGGTCCCGCTCACCTGTGATCGTGAGGAAACTTGGACCACCACTGCTGGCAGGTGAGTCCGCTTCGAGTAGTGAACACTTTCCCTCGGTAGTCCTCGCCTTTACCCACGATGCACTTGCGAACGTAGACTGCGCATCAAACACACACACACGGTCATAAAGATACGTTTGTGTTTATTTAACATTGCACATCTTTCTTACCTTTTTTCTCGTAAAGGTCGCAGTTGACGTTGCGCTTCACCTCCGCGTTGCTGCCGTCGCCGACCCAGCGCAGGTGTTTGCACGTGGCCGTCGGCCGCGTTTCGTAGTTGAACGCTCTGGTGGACACATTTATACGATGTTTATGTATAATATACACACAAATGTTGAATGATGTCCGCTGCTAACATACAGTGGATTTTATTTCTTCTTCGCTTTACAGTATATACAGTAGTAGGCTGTACCTGCAGTCCAGTGAGAGCGAGCACTGAGCGGCGCACTCCTCCACGTTGAGGACCAACAATGTGACAACGTGGGCCGAGTTCCAGGCTTTGGGGACCAGTTCTCGGCCCTCCGAGCGCTGGAAATCATTCAGGGGACTGCGGTAACCTGAGTTGAAATGCACCAGACTATAATTCACAACAATATCTACATCGTGAAAAATGATACCAAATATGATTATTGGGACAACTTAATATTGCCTATATGATGATATTATATGATGCATTTCGTGTGTGCGCATTAAGTGGATTACAGGTGGTGTGTGGTATCCCCCCCCCACACACACACACACACACACACACACACACACACACACACACACACACACACACACACACACACACACACACACACACACACACACACACACACACACACACACACACACACACACGCACACACACACACACACACACACACACACACACACACACACACACACACAACCTTTGGACGTCAGACTATTTATTTACATGACTACTGTGTATTAGGCAGTTTCCATGTGTGACAGTCTCTTAAATTGGAATAATATACATACTTTACATCCATAACTATTTCCCCAAAGTGAATGTAAACACATCAATCAAAAACTCAAACTCACCAGCGGCCAGGTCTGATGTCAGAAAATAACACAACAGCAGCAACAGCGGCATCGCTGAAAGACAAAGATTCGCAAACAGTCGTACCACGCGAAGACGTCTCGTTCAGATCTTGTTTCCGAGGCTTAAAAAGCGAGCCGCCCCATCACGAGGAAGACGTAAAACGGAGCAGAGAAGACGTAAAACGGAGCAGAAAAGACGACTGTTTGGAGGGAGAACTTAGAAGATTCTAGAACTTGAAACGCAGGACACTGAGCCCTTATTCAAACAAAGAGGCCTTCATACAAACAAAATCACAGGGGATCAATAAGGTTTACTAATCATTAATCAAGAGTGGCACATCTTTGTCTGCTCACTCGTGCTGCGACTCTCTCAGTGGACGCTAGAGGGCGATGAAGGCATTTGAGGACACTTTCATTTTCGGTGGCTCTCGTTTGTTTTGTTTTTCACCCTCGGCAAATGAAGCGGAAGCGCAACAAGTTTGCAAACTTCAAATTGTGTCGTCATCAACATCATCAGGTAAGAAGAATGTCGATATTTGTGGTCACAAATTCCTTCTCGCACGCAGAATAACATACATTGGCGTAGAACATGTCTCTTTCAGTTTTGCATTTCAAAAGAGATCTTGCAATATTTTTTCCGGCTGGTTCACAGACTTGGATGATGAATTCACCTTCTGTGGAAGTGAGTCAGAGATAATTTCATACTTATTTTGTATTAGCCCCGAGTGTGTCATCAAAAGTTTGTAGGGATTTTGCAAAGTATGTGTGTGTGAAAAAAACAATGGACCACCGTTACAATTGGTCTCTAAAAGATATAATTACAAGTTTTGTGCATAATGATAGGTGTACTTTGTATTTCGTGATCAATCTTATACTATTAATGAGCACATTTGACTAAAATGTGAATTTCCAAATCGTTTCCAAATTTTCAAATAGTTCCAATAAAAATAAATAACATTTAATACTTTGAAACTAAGAAATAAGAAAACGGCCTGCAATACTTGGCGTATGCTCATACCAAAGTTTCAATGTTTTTGAAAGAAATGTCGATGTTTTGTGGATTAAAAAGAGAGAGACTTTAACTGTAAAAAACAAACAAACAAAAAAAGAGGTGAAACTGACACTGACGACTTTTGAGTTGAAGACCAGAAATTCTGCTTTGACAAGGATAGTGTTTTTTTAAAATATTTTTTTATCTATTTATTTAGGCATTAACTGTCTTAACGTTTTGTTTGAGTGCCTCAGGGCAGGGTGGCAACTTTTTTTTTTTTTTTTTTTGCTCTATTTCTACAAAAACATGTCTCTTCCCAAACTTCCTCACGATTTCAAAGTGACACAACAATTAAATAAAATGTAAAGAATGAAACAATTTGTGCATCATTTTTTTCATGCTTGAATACGTGCCCCTTCCGGTGTGCATGCCTTGGCCACCAGAGGGCAGTCAAGAAGAGTCACTAAGTGACTCAGTAACCTGTAGTAACGAGTTTTTCTTGCAGCAGTGGCAAAAAAACAATAACAAAAGAGCGTGAAGCAAGCATGCACCCCACCTCTCCTTGTGGGTTGTGTTTGTCGTTGTTGTCGACTAGAGCAAAGGATTAAAACTGTTGAATATTCTGCCTGTATTTTATATCTTTATTGTTGTAAATAGGGGACAATTTAATTTATTCATATTTAAAATTGTACCATTAATAATCACATTTTCGAATCAGCATCAGTCTCGAAAAATCCTTATCGGTCGGGCACTTGTACTGACCATGTAGTTTGTGTGTCTGTGTTTGTTCAGCATGTCGCAGGTGGAGTTAAGCGAGGGCAGCGTGGAGGTGGCAGGCTGCACGTCACCACTCTTCTACAGACAAAGTCGACCGTCCTCCGGAGACATCAAGATGTCCGTTTTGCTTCTTCACGGCCGCCGCTTCTCCTCGGAAAACTGGCTCAGCATCGGCACTCTTCGCACGCTGGCTAACGTCGGCTGCCGAGCGGTCGCCATCGACCTTCCCGGTGAGCGGAACAGGAAGCAGTCGTCCATCCATTCATCCATCCATCCGTAGCACTTGTTGACATTTGGGTCGGTCTAAAACGCTTAAAGTGATCTAAATCTCTCTTGTTAAAATTTATGTGGACTTATCTATTTTTGCTTCCTTCAACCTTGGAAAATATCAAAACCAAACCTCAAGATTTTGGATTTTATGGACATTAAGCCTATTCGTCTCAATTTTCTGCATGCCCTATGGAGACTAAAAGGCTTAAAGGGATACTTTACTTATTTAGCAATTTCCGGCAGTAAAAAGTATTTTTTTGGGTCTATAATTATTTAAATTGTTTTATTATTATTTTTCATGTACAATTTGTACCTTTAAAAACAACTTGCTGTCGACTGAAAATGACATCACATGTTCGTTCTCAGGGCTCAGGTAACGACCAATCACGGCTCAGCTGCTCAGGCGAGCCGTGATTGGTCATTCCCTGATGCTTGTGATGTCATTTTTAGTCGACAACAAGTGACAAAATGTGTTTTTAAAGATATTAATTAGACGTGAAAAACAATAAAAATATCACATTATTTATAGACATTTTTATATGAAAAGGGCTAAATAAGTAAAGTATCCCTTTAACATCCATTAATTCAAAATTTTTGGAGCGATCGTTGGGCATAAGTTGGGATGTCCTAAAAATTTCAGTGAAGATTGATCACAGTTTCCTAACATCAAGTTACGATTTTCTGAAAAATATTGGTGCGATCGTTTGTTTTATTACTGTCCGAGGATGGAGTAGGAATGAGCGAAGATGTTCACATACATTTGGATGCTAATTAGCTGTAGTTTTCTGACATAAAGCTTTTTTCATTATGAAAAGGCCATAAAATCCAAAATCTAAAGGCGATAGTAGCGATGCGCACATTACATTTTTATGATGATTTTATTGTAGATTTGAAGTCAAACGCTTGTCCACAGGACTGGGCCGCTCCAGCTCCGCCGAGGCACCGGCGGCCGCGGGGGAGCTGGCCCCTGCCGCGTTCCTGACGGACGTGTGCGAGCGACTGCAGCTGAGCCCCGTGGTGTTGATCAGCCCGTCACTCAGCGGCGTGTATTCGCTCCCCTTCCTGCTGCAGCAGCAGCACCTGCTGCGGGCCTACATCCCCATCGCGCCCATCCGCACCGACAAGATCAGCGCGCAACAGTACCGCGGCGTCAAGGTCACATCATTTGGATTAGTTCGCAAGTTGTATCAATGTGGGCGGAGCATGGCGTCAAGTACTTTTTTTTTTTTTTTTAAACGACAGGTGCCGTCCCTGATCGTCTACGGTGATGGCGACACCGAGCTGGGGCAGGTGTCGCTTAGCAACCTGTGCCAGCTGGCGAATCACAGCGTGGCTGTGATGAAAGGGGCGGGGCACGCCTGTTACCTGGACGACCCGGACGCGTGGCATAAGATCCTTACAGACTTCCTTGCTAAACTCTGAGGTACAAAAAAAAAAAAAACACGACACATTAAAATGAAGTGAAAAATATGAACATTATTTATTAACTGATTCTCTGTAATAAACAATTTGAAAATATTTTACAAGGAGTCACAGACACAATATTTTTTTTTTTACAAAGTTTGCCCCTCTTCTTTTTTTTTTTCACATCTTTTTTTCCGCGTAGCTTCACCTGTACAAAAAGAATGGAGCGACAAACAAAACAAAGGAGCTCAAGTCATCCTCTCACACAAACACGCTCGCTCACTCACGAGAAAGAAATACAAAATAAAAATCTGTTTGGACTTCAGACCTCAAACTTATCAACAGTGCTCTTTTCCTATATTTATATTTAGATATTTATACGGACTTCACACTTTGACTGATTCCGACTCTTGTTTTTCTCTAAATGTTATTTTCTTTTAAACACACACTTTTGTCAAACATGGTCACGTAGCACCAGACTACACACTACACAATCACATACACACTGTCCCCCCCCCCCCCCCTCCCACACACACGCGCCTCCCCTTTTGCTTCTTCTATCCACCCTCGTCACAATTTGATTCGATTTTTTTAGCAAACCTGTCAAATCGCAAAAGATGTGCTAAGCCTTATGTTAGCAATACTGACACCATGTGTGTGCGTGCTTTTTTCTTTTCTTCTCTTAATTTTGCTCATCGGGAACAACAGTAATTTTCCAAGGCGTAGTGCAAAGAAAACAAAATTTTTATTTAAACTGAGCCATCTTCAGTCATATTTCCAAATATTCCAGAAAAACGAAAAACAAAACAAAACACAACAATCATGATTTGTATTTATTTTTGGTGAACCTGCCAAATGATAAAAGACGTGCAACACATGATGCCATAATGCTATGTTGCTACATTTTTAGCATGACTGTTGCCTTGTGTTAGCATCCCGCCATTTTGTTTCTACAGAGTGTTTTTTTTTATTTAAACTTTTCTGATTATTATTAACTCATTAACGGCTTCAGTCAATATTTGAATCCGGGGAGTATTAAGTTATCCAAAACTGTCAGGAATGATTACAAAAATAAATAAATAAAAATAATGAGCATCACTGGTGCCATTTTTTCCCCCTAACCATCTTGTTACGTTTACTTTTTAGGTACCGTTCCTTGGTCAGTAAGTAAGTGTGTAATCATAAAAAAGTGTCAGGAAAAAAAAAATCCCAATACCCATCCATTATTGATGCCATTATTAACTCCATTAATTATGTAAAAAAATATGGTGGGGGTGCGAGGGGGATCAGAGCTCTGCTGTGCGTGACGCTAAGGCATTCAAATAGAGAGGCGTCGTTTTTCTACGTTGCATTTTCAAAACACCGACCGACTAACACATTCTGTCAATCCAAAAAGCGCTGATGTCCCTTTTTTTTTTTTTTTTTTTTAAACGTCCATAACACTGGATTGTGTTCATTGCGACACACAAACAAGAACATAAAAAAAAACAATCAGCCCTCGCATCACTTTCAAGACATTCCACTCGATTAATGCAAACACACGCACCCACAAACTCAGGCAGAACTAGAGCAGTCAAGTGGCCCTAATAACAAAAAAACATGGCCCAATATGGCTGGATTTACGCTGCAAGTGGCACAATTCCATGTATTACAAATTGTGGTTTTAAATTTCCTCATTCTGTGACTCTTCCGGTCTCTCAATTTGTATCTCAATTAGGAGTGTTAATTTAAAGTTCTTTTAACGACACAATTTTTTTTTTTTTAAAGCACGAATAATGAAAATCCTGTACTGGGGGAATTCCAGTCGCAACGGGGCAGACACGTCCACATCCAAATTTAGCAGTAATACATTTTATAATAATGCATGTATTTGTGGAGACCGGGGTCAAGTTGTACCTTAAAGTTTTAAAAATGTGCTGAGCTGTCACCAACGTCTTACAGATATAGTTATGCCATCTAGTGGCAGAAAAATGACCTCAACACAAATCAAATTCACACTCGTTTTTTTACAGTACAGTACAACTTTTTAATTTGAACTCAATTTTATGAATTGTTATGAAATTACTGTATCAATGACTACAAGTTGCAACCATATTTCTATTAGTTTAACATCCCCTTCCCCGGCACCACTTTTGTGTGAAAACTTAGGAAAATATATTTTACTGTACATTTAGAACAGTTATAAAATTTGCGATGAATCGTGAGTTTAACTCTTTGACTGCCAGACGTTTTCAGAAAAGGGATGCCGTGGGTGCCAGCCGATTTAAGCATTTTGACTGATCTTTTGACTGATCTTCCAAGGTCCACAGAAAATTATGTGTTTGGACTATGGAAACACACATACTACCAAATGAAAGATTGGACTCTCATCTTTCATCAGAAAAAAAAGTTTGTTTCTACCTTATTCCGTTTTTGAGTAATCAACAATAGAAAATGGTTTGTTTCACCTCTGTTTTGAAACAAACGTCTTTTAACGTCTTTGGCACTCCTCCATAGGATTTTACTAAACGTTATTTAACGTTTTTGGCAGTCAAAGAGTTAACTATCGAAGTCATGCGATTAATTACGACGACGCATTGGAATCGCCTGACAACCCAGAAATGAATGCCCAATTCTAGGATGGTTCACTTCAGCCAATCACAATCCAATATGGTCCACATGCGACATTAGGGGCGTGTCATGTGGGTTGACCGTATACGCCACTTCAAGTGTACATGAAAATGGAAATGGCTGACTTAGACCTGCAGCGTAAATCCAGTTGAAGTGTGTGTGCTGATAGCCTACTGACCGGACCTCCACGCATGGCTTTGTAGTCTACCTAAAAGCTGATCCCTCTCCAAGATGGCCGCTTGATTTCAAATGAACTCTACTATACAGATCGCTAAGCTCGTCCACCACAAAGTGCGTCAAGGCACTATTATGAAACAGAGCGGCTCCTAAACAGTCTAAGAGGACGATCACGTGACAGGCGCCAGGCAGCGTTTGGTGGCCATTTTGGGGTCAGCATGATAAGGCCTGGACCACCCTGGCAGTGAAGGATGCAACCGATGAAGAACATGTGACATGAGGCAGTTTAGCCAGGAGAAGCAAAAGCCTTCTGCGGAGGACT
Organism: Vanacampus margaritifer; assembly: GCF_051991255.1. Taxonomy (NCBI): domain Eukaryota; kingdom Metazoa; phylum Chordata; class Actinopteri; order Syngnathiformes; family Syngnathidae; genus Vanacampus; species Vanacampus margaritifer. The sequence continues at coordinate 6,085,451 of NC_135439.1, read as the reverse complement.
GAAAAGGAAAGCGAATGGAACATTACAAGGAAAGTTGCGAGAATAATATTACGAGAAGAAAGTAGGATTTTTATGAGAAAACAGTTGTGTTTGAATGTCAAACATTGGCTAGATCCTAAAAAAAATAATCCTTAGCCTAATTGCAGGTATACAGTTAAAATATAATATATTTTTAAGGATTACACTCTTACCATAACATTCCTGTATGGGTAATTTATTCTTGTAAAATGGAACATTTTTGTAAAATTATAGGATTAAAATGTATAATTATAAAAATCCTATTCTTGTGAAAGTGCAATCATAGGTCAAGAATGTTTTGTCAGATTGCAAAATGAGTTCTCATTAGATTACTTTTATTTTAAATTTAAGAATTCATCCTCATAAAATTTTAATCTAGATTTGATTTACTGTCGTAACATTACAAATGAATTCTTGTAAAATCACAACTTTTTTATCGTGAAATCACACAATTTTCCCCTCATAATATTCCACATGTATCCCCTGTAACCTCACAACCTTTTTTGCTCGTAACTTTATGACTTAACCCTTGTAATATTCCATTTTTTTCTCATACTATAACAATGTTTATCTTGTCACATTTACGACTTCGTCCATGTAGAATTTGATCTTTTTTTCTTCTTCTTTTTCTTCTTGTCCTTCTTCACAGCCTCATGCGGACTGGCAGAGGTGATGTTGGTATAAATGGAGGTCAGAGAGGTTCTTCTTTTTTGTTTGTTGGTAATATATAACACTACACCACACCGCTTGCTAATAATAAGTGAAAACGTCACAGCTGTGTTATTAGAGCGTGAGCTTTTTGTGTCGTGAATATGAGCACGTCATGACAATAACATTTTTTCCTTTAAATCCCTCTCATGAAGCCATGGTTGCTGTGTTTTTTGGCTAGAAAAATAAGACCACATGAAAGTCTATCTCATTTTGGCAAGTAGATATAGTAGTGCATAAATTAAACATATCGTCCCTTTTTTTTTTTTTTTTTTTTTGGTGAACAAAAATAAAACGTAATTCTCATGACACGAGTTGACATGTCGTCTACTTGAGAGTTTTTTTGTGTTTTTTTTTTGTTGTTGTGGGGATCGGCGGGTGGTGGGGACTCTCCTTGTGTGGCTAACCTTGGCTGAGGACACAGAAGTGAAGCTGGCGAGACGGCGGCACTCAGGGCTTCCATCGTTGCCCATCATTGCCTATAAGACTACTTTAGGTGGTGGTAGTGAGGAGGTGGGGGAGCATTGGGGGCACATATGAAAAGCACAGGACAGCTATAAAGTGTGTGTGTGTGTGTGTGCGTGGCAGACGAGATTAATGTAGTAGAGAGTGAGCGTGAGGGTAAAGCACGAGCAGTTGAACCAGCAGCAAAGCCACGCGGGACGGACGGAAGGAGTGGCCCCGTCCACAGTCTGACGTGTTCTCCTGAGGAAGCGCGGCAAAAAAGAAAATTTAGGTTTGGATTCTTATTCATTCGTCATAATCCGGGTCGAAATAAAGTTACTCGGAAGTCATTAAAAAAAGGAGGGAACATTTGGAATTGCTGCACTGATATGAGTTTCGAAAATGCTAACAGGTGGTATGCTAGCAAGGATAGCAACCTTAGTAGAGAATGAGAATTAATTTATTTTATTTAATATTGAATTTAACCCTGGAGAACCCAAGAACCATTTTCTTCTTTAGAAAATTATGATATTTTTTTCTATTTTAACCCTTTATTCCCTAATTTAGGATTAGGGCGAAATTTGACCCTTTTGGGATTTAGGGGTATCATTTCGAAAAATCAGAATAACAAAAACTGTCAGTAAACTATTTAGAATTTAAGAAAATAACCAATCAAATACACAGCTACATTGAACAATAATTTTTTTTTGTTTTATTTGTTGCATTTTAGAACTGGATTTTGAATGTACAAACACACTTTGGCCAATGGAAACAAGAACACAGGGACAAAATCACTGCTGGAAAAAAAAAGAAGGTCTTTGTTATTTGAGTAGCAGAATTTATAGGGGCCAAATTTGACCCCGTAGGTTCTCCAAGGTTAATTTGGATTTACTATTTTACATCTTCCTCTGTATCCAGGGACTATTTCTGATGAGAACTGATTACATGCTAAAATGAAATTCAAGCGTATGAGTTGCTAGCGAGGTAGCATCCATGCTGCTAACATTTGGTGTGCTAACATATAGCAAAGTAGAGTTACCAAAGTCATGAGGGCAGATTATTTAGGGTTTTAAATCACATCCTATATTCAGGTACAAATGTAAGCAGAATTACTAACAATTGCTAACATGCTTTTTGTTGCTATGCTAACAAATATTAAGGCAGCGACCTTAATGGAGAAGTCTGTAATTTGTTGTTAGTCTCTTGCTCTGTATTCACATACTTCTTCTAACCCAAATTGCTAAAATCCTAACATGCTATATAAGCTATTAAGCTAGACGATTAGGCCAATCTTACCGCGTTGTTGTTGTCAAAACAGGTGGAGGGTCCTTTTCGATAGCGCGCCACTGCCATTTCCTCACACGGGTTCTCCTCCATGACTGCAAATAAGCAATTACGGAAAAAAGAACAGAAGTTCTCGACATGTCAACGACATCACGGCAGCGGAGGATACACTCCTCCTCCTCCTGGGACAGCTTTTCGATCTCGCAGGTGTTGCAGGGCATCTTCTCGGCCACCACGAACAACAGGTTGGTGTTGTTTATCCTCTTGGCGTGGATCAGCCTGTTAAGAGAAGACGCGGCACTTTATGCTGTTGTGTCATTCTTGACTGACTGTTGGGGTGTGCGAGTGTTCGGACCTGGAGCAGTTGCCGCAGTCCTGCACCATGCTGAAGGAGCTGCTCAGGTTGCCCAGGTAGTACTGAGTCTGGATCATGACGCAACTTCTATCCTTGAAGTCCAGCCCGTCGGCGTCCACCTCGTCTGAGGGTCATATTAGAAACACGCACAAACATAGTCCCCGTAACAAAAAGTTTGAGATCCTGGACTTTTGTTGGAATTGGAGATATCATTTTGTGTGCACTGTTGGACTCTCACATTTAAAAAATCAGCATGCATGTAGCGCAATTAAGAAGAGTAGTGAAATGAACAAAACACTGTTTAATTATGCATTTATTTGTAGATGATTTTTTTTTTGTTAAACAAATGCTGGCATTTTGGCACCCACCTGTGACAAACCAGCTGTGATAAGCCAGCCCGTACATGACCTGCTGGAACAATGACCTGAAAACAAGAAGGGGCCAATATAAATATTTGTTTTGTGTATTAGTTTTGTGTATAAGTAGGACAAAGCTCACACTTTCTAATGAGTTCCCGTTCAACATATCATCGATTCGTCGCTGTCCCGTGAAAAGCACTTATGTGACTGTCCATTTTTTTTATTAAATTTTTTATGTTTATGGGGTGTCTGCATTCAGTTTCATCCCATAAACAAAAAAAATATATATATAAAAAAAAAAGACAAAAAATATTTGTCACAGGACAGCGATGATATGAAATTAACCCATAATCGTACTATATCTTCATTCACAGAGATATTAATTTAAAGGAGACAAACACATTGATTCTCCACACAAAAAAAATAAAAAATAAAATCCCAGATGGTTTCGACATTATTCACTCCCCGTGTCCAAACTCGCAAGGCTGGCTGGGTCCTCCGAAGGCCGAATTTGTCGGCTGCACGACGTCCACAATCCGTGCGTGCCGTCGAGTCGCACCGGGAGTGACGTCATGCGGCCGACAAATTCGGCCTTCGGGGGGACCCAGCCTTGTGAATTTGGACACACACCGTGCATTGCTTGAAAATTGCCGCTATTCACCCAACCTAGTTACCAAGTCATGGACGGAAAACCCAAACGTGGGGTGATTTAATTTTATGGCAATTTAAATCAAAAGTGCTTAGTTGTTATTAAGAAACAGGATCACAATGTTGTTTTTATTTTTATTTTTTTATTTTTACTAGGTTGTGTGATTCACACTTGATTGGTGTGCAAACACTCCACAGACCCATCTACTTATATACAAGTCATTACAAAAATCAATTATCCTATAATGTCCCTATTAACAATGATTATTATTATGGCTGTAATTTATAGTGCTTGTAGAACTGCAATTCAGTACTATTGAAAACTACACCGTGAATATTACACCGTGCAGGTTGTAGGGTATATCATTTAAAATTAAATTTCTCACCAAGCAGCAGCCGATGTCCACCAAGCCAGGTTAACAAAATCCGCAATGGTGGGCTGCGGACATGACAACGAGTGAATGTCAAATTATTCATGTTCAAAAATGAGCCGCCATCTGTCAAATGTATGTTTTTATTACCACAAAGACGCCTCTCCGCCCGGCTCCCGCCTCGCTGTTGGGCATGCGTTCGCACACCGACTGGTAGTCGAAGGATTGTTTGCGGTAGTAGAAGGAGTTGTTGTAGAGCGCGTACATCAGGGAGGGGTCCACGTCGCTGAAGAACATGCCCACCTGGGGGGGAGGACACAAAAAAAGTCCGGATAGGGGCTTCATAAAATAGTGTAAGCGCCTGCGATGAAGTTCAACGACAACCTTGTTCCAGTCGTCCTTCTGGTTGGACATGATGAGGAAGCCGCCGTCGTCGATTAAGTAACACAGGAGGTCCTGCAGGCAAATGCGACCGTAGAATTGAGAGCTCGAGGAGCAGTGAAATGTGTGTAAGAAGACAAATGGACACTCACGTCATTGTTGGCTTCGCAGTCCATCTCACAGGCCCGGTTTGGTCCACACTGACACAAACCAAAGGAAGGACATGAGTATAAATAAGGCCAGGGAACAGAAGAGGGACTTTACAAATGCCCACTCTGCATATGGTGTTCCACAGGGTTCAATTTTGGGGACCTTGCTGTTTTTTTATTGTATTTTCTAACCCGGGGCTCTACGGAAGACGTTTAGGGCCAGTGAAGAGGGGGGAAAAAAAAGTGTGGGCAGGATTCTGACTTTAATCTCAGGATTCTGATTTTAAAGTGAGAATTCTCACTTTGTGACGTAGAGCTTTGAATTGTGTCAGAAAATCAGAATTATGAGAATAAAGTCAGAATTATGAGATTGAAGTGAGAATTCTCACTTTAAAGAATTCTGTGATCAAAGTCAGAATTCTGAGAATAAAGTCGGAATTATGACTTTAAAGTCAGAATTTTTTGATTAAAGTCAGAATTAGAATGCTAAGAAAAAAGTCAGAATCCTGCCAACCTTTTTTTCCTCTCTCTTCACTGTCCCTAATTCTCTTGTGTAGGGATCCATCTTGAGAAAAGCTTGATATTTCCTTTCACTGCTAAATAAATCAAGTCAAGTGAAGAAAGGTAAAGTTGAGTTGAGTCTATCCCAGCAAGGTCGACCCTGGACTGGTCGCCAATCACAAGCCATACTGTATATAGACAAATAACTGTTCATTCACATTTATTTGTTTGTAAATACAGTTTGACCTGAAATCTACTTAATTCCAATCAATTGCCATACCAAACACCCCCAACTTATTAGTGTTCAACAACTAAACCGAGCCAAACAAGTCTTCGTTCATTGCACATTTGCTTACCGTGTTCGGGCCTTGCCGGTTGTCTGTGTGGTTACTGGCAAGAATCTTGAACTTATCCACCCAGGCTTCCAGATCCAGTTTCACTCCGACAACTGCCAAATGACACGCACGCAAAAGTTACCGCGAGCATCTTCCAAACGAAAGCCCCGCGGGTCACGCGCGAACGCACCCGCCGGTTTGATGGTCTTCCCTCCGACTGAGATGTCCACCGCCGTGCTGACCAGGATCCCGATGGTGTCATTCTCCGGGTTGAGCATCTCGTCTCTGGCTGCGAGACGAAGAAGAAAAAAAAAGAAGAAGAAGTGAGTAAGCAAAAAGGCCGGGTTCGGCGTGAGACGCCCCCCCCTCCCCCAGGAGCATCATTCACCTGTACGATAAGGCGCTCTAAAGATGTAGCCCTTGTTGTCGAGACTGCGGCGGTAATAGCTGGCGTTAAACGGCTCGGGGTCTTCCTCCCAGCTTTCCGCAGCCCTGACATTTTAAGAGAGCTGTAAATCTCCCCGCTTACGAGGCCGCGAGTGCCGCGCTCGTTCCTTATCGAGTGATTGGACTTTAAAAGGGAGGCATTAAAAGCAGTCTTGATAAGACGGACTCTTACTTGTTGGGAAACACTCGTGTGATTCCTCCGTCTGTGGCGGCAAATACCGCCAGAAAACCGTACCTTCAAAAGCAATGGACATATTATTCAAAACTTTTTATGGGCTTATATGCAAATTGCAGGGTCTTGGATGTCCCTCCCAACCCATCAAGTGTGAAATGACACAAGCAAGTAAATCTTTTGTTTTTTTTTGCCTACTTGAGAAAGCGTCTGTCGGCACTCACGTGTTTAAGTCTTTGTTCTTCCACACTTTGTCCACCAGCTGCCGGATGATGCCCGTGTCCAGGATCAGGTTGTGAAGGAGCAAATTGTCGCCTGGACAAGGCAACGCAACACAGCTAAATATTTGCACGCAAACAGAATAGCAACATGAATATGGGGCGGCCAAGCTTTTTGTTTCCTTGGGGGGGGTATGTGCTCAGGATGTTGTTTGATTAGGTTTAGAAGCCTACTGCACAGGTGATAATGGAATTTCAGGCTTTTAGCTCCCAAAAACGATTTATTAGAGGATTAATTATGTGTTTTTTTTTTTGTCAATTGTGTTAACAGTAAGAAGCAAAGCCATTAGCATCGTATCAACTGCACAAATGTGCCGGGGAAAAAAAAAGCAGAGGCAACTAAAATGTTGCTAAACACAAACACAATCTACCTGTTAGAATTTTTTAAAATGTTTTGGACATACATTTAATCCCTAAAAGATGATCCCTGACAAAGGTGTTCAATAAAATAAATGTTAAACGTGCCCAATATTCACAATTCCAAAAGTTTTTATTTTTTTTCCAGCATGGATATGGATGTCCTGTGTCACCAGAGTTAACTCGCGATTAAGTTTGTCATACATACGTTAATTGACCAAATACAAATGCGGTTGGATCATTTCGACCATTGATACAGTAATAAACATACAGTAACTTTACATTTATAATTTTATAAGTAATTCATAAAGTTATTTGAAGTTAAAAAGAGATACTGAACAGTTAAAAAGAAGTGTCAAACAATCAGCCATACATTTGTGTTGAGGTCATTTTCTGCCACTAGGTGGCATTAGTGTTTCATGCTGTACGTTGTTCTTTTCAAAATTAAGAGCAAAGCCCATGATTAGAGCAAAATCAATTTCATGACTTTTAATGACCCGCAGAAACCATGTAAGATACCACAAGATGGCGGCCAAGGTCCTGTATAATAGGAAAGTAGTACAGTGCGAGGAATCGGACTGACATTGCTTGGAGTCGGGCGTCACTTTCTCCATGAGGGCGATGAAGTTGAGCAGGAATTCCGTGTTATTGCTCGACAACTCCAGATCGTTGCAGTATTCCCTTGAGGAGCCAAAACAAAAACGGAAGACTGCTTAAACCTGCCTGACGCGTTTCGGTCCCGAGACAACTCATGCAGCAGTGGCAGCATGCACGGAGGGTTGTTGTACTTGGGCACAGTGACGGTGAACTCTGATGACACAAAAAGCCAAGTTTGGGCATCACTCATCAGTGACAATGAAAAACAGTACGATGCGACACACACACACACACTCGACACACAAACGCACAAAATAAACACTCCTGGACGAGATGTAGCGTAATGACAACAAGGAGCGTTCCACACAAGGCTACCTGGGAGCAATGAATATATGTCCTTCAGACTCAAAACTGTTTGGCAGCAGTGACTCAAAATCTGCAACAGAAAGGGGGGAAGATTATCCGGGAAGGGGGAGAAGGAGGAGAAGGGGGGGGGCCGGGGGGAGTGAGGGACTTGCGGCTGTTCGGGGGACGGAGGGCGGGTGGACACAACGGGACTTATACCATAGCAGCGTTGAGGAATCATGGGAAACATTAGCGTTAGCCAAAATGTTGCCTCAAATAGAACCTGACCTCAATGGATGAACTTGGACTTTTTTTTTTTTTATCTTTTAAAAAATCAATCCAACATGTTTAGGATGTCTGAGAAGTGACTTGACTCGGCGTAGCGTCAGGAAGCGACTTCTCAGACCCACTCCGGGTTGCGGCGAGCGCTGTAAAAAGGTCAGGCAGGCATCAACGTGGCCAACTGTTGCAAGGGTCCTGATGGAGGTGGTCGCCCCTCAGGCTGCCAGGGCGGGGGGGGCTCGGAGAGACACATAATCGCAGGAAGGTGCATCGCATTGTGAAGGGCAAGGCGAGGGGCAACGCTAACAAAAAAAATGACAAATTTCATCACATGTCACACTGGTGCTTCAGATCAACCAATGGGGTGCCCAGGTAGTCTCCGCCCACAATGCCGTGCACCGTCCGGGGTCGGGGTTCGCTTAGGAAGCGTTGGGCCCTGCGCCTGGCGGTCTGAGGGGTGAGTTAGGGGTGTGGCAGAGGGGGGGGGGGGGTGACGGGGACAAGCTGATGGAGACGGGGATTGTAGAGAGGGACGAAACAGGAGGTCGCTGCGCTGGGCTGACACCTGAGGGGGGGGGGGGGGGGGGGGTTGGATACAGCTCAAATGAATGACACTCCAGGTCTACTTGGAGAGTGATGCTAATGCTAAAGCTAATGCTATATGAGTTTGTTTATGCACAATCAAATAGAAGAGTTCTTCTAATATTCTACCATTAAGGAATCCAAAACCAACCACAATTTAATTAGTCACAATTTATCATCCGTCTTGGAAAGCTGATTTCGCTTACGGTTCATTAGGAAAAAGTCACTGGAATTTGCTGCTTCAAAACAAAATGGCCCACTTACTCTTCGACCTTGTGCATTTGTCCCTGAGACTTTTTTTGTGTGTGTGTCCTTCCTGTTACGATAGACACGTCCGCCCAAATTGCGTGCTGATTAGTAAAATCACTGTTGGCGGCTAATTCTCTTTTTCATTTTCTGACAATCCTAATAATGATCCTCAAAATTTTGATGCCATTTTCTGCCCACATTAGATGACGTAAGCAAAAAAAAAAAAAGTTTGACAATTTGGCCCCTCTTTCTAGTACATCTGCTTCCCATTGGAGCTCATTTGGACAAATTCCCTCAAAAGTACAAGGCAAGGTTGGAGTTTGCCCAAAATGGCTGACTTCCTGTTCAATTTCAGGCATAGGTCCTTGAGACTTTTTCATACATGCCCACTCAATTTCACGATGATTGAGTAAAAATCATTTCAGGGCAAATGTTTTTCGATTGTCAGGGCATTGAATCAATTGCAACTGGACTGTTCTGGAAATATTTTTAACTTTGGGGTGGTTGAGTTCAGGATTCCTAAAATACACCAATTTTCACCAAACACAAGTTACACACCATTTTTAAGTGGCTTTACGCAGTGCCTGGTTCTTGAACATGATCTCTCGGTATTAGGGGTGTGAATTGCCTAGTACCTGCCGATTCGATTCGTATCACGATTCATAGGTCACGATTCGATTCGATACCGATTAATCCCGATGCAAATCTGTAAATTGATTATTGCGATTTTTTTTTTACTCAAATTTAGAAAATACTAACCAGTAAACTTATACATGTACACTGTAAGATTTGTATGAATTTTTTTATTTATTTTTTATCTGAAAATTCAGGTTTATAACTGAGCCACTGCATTTTGCAACAGGTTGCAGTCTGTTTCATCTTTGAACAGCACTGAAATCAAATATTAAGGCTTAATGTTCCATTAATATAAAATTCTTCCATGCTTAATGTGTAAATCCTAACCCTAAGTAAGACGTTTTGTTGAATATTCCCATAAAAAATGTATGTTTAAAAATCGATTCAGCCAGCCACATATCGAATCGATTCGAGAATTGCGCGATGTAATATCGCGATATATTGACAAATCGATTTTTCTCATACTCGGTATGATGCGATACATTTAAATTATATTTATAAAGGCAGAATTTATAATACAGCATCAGACTGTTACGTGGTAACTAATAAACTGTCTAACACTGACTTAAATACTGTTGGTATATTTGCAAAAATCAACACTGGATCGAGCTGTTGTATCGCTAATTCACGGCCCTTGATATTAGAATGAACATTAACAGATTAGTGACACGCCAAGAACTAGACAGGCAGGTAAAGGGAAGAAAGGATGCAGAGAAGAGGTGAAAGACGGACAGGAGGAAAGGAACCATCCACAGAAGGAACATGAACATCTGTCTTCCTTTTCAGTGCGTCTGCAGCAGAGGTGAGCTGAGAACTGAGCCGTTATCATGTCAGGAAGGGTGAGGGTGAGGTTCAAAGGAGGAGAAGAGGGTCCTGGAGGCAAAGACGGGCGGGCAGGCAGACAAGGGGGAGCCAGGGTTAGGGTGAAGTTAGGAGGGTAGTGGTGGTGGTGGGGGTGGTGGGGGTCAGGATGAGGGAGGAAGCGGTAGGCAGGAGGAGGAGGAAGTCAAGGGAACGTGGACCAAGATGGAGTATACTTGCCCTGGATGTATGACACTGTGTGGATCCATCAGAGAAGGAGCAAGAAAAGAAACAGGGGGTCGGGTGGGAAGGGGTTTTGGGGGTAGGGGGGGGGGAGGGTTCACAGACAATATTTTATTCAATTTATTGCTTGAATAAAAATATTGTGTTTTTGAAAAAAATTAAGAAAGAAAGAAACCATTGGAATAAAACAAGACGAGTAAAGTGGGATACACACATATTGACAATCAGCCCGATTTTAACATTTACGATCAGAAACAACACGATTATTGGCTGTCTGAAAGATGAACCTGATTTCATCCATTTTTATTCATCTCGGGGGGCGGCCATTTTTGCCAATACGGTGTCGACTGAAAGTGATGTCACAGCTGCCCTCGGGCTCACGTTGTGAATGTCACAAGAGCAAACCCAGAAAAGAGGTGACGTTCGCAATGCGAGCCCGAAGGCACTTTGATGTCAATTTCAGTTGAAATGGATCAAATGGAGGGATTCACGTGCTAAATTCGTACTCCACAAACACAATATTAATCAGAATACAGTCTTTAAATTGAAGGGGGCACATACAGCATTTTTGTTGTTGTTCTCCCTGAACTGCTTGGAAAACTCCAGAGAAACATAATTGTTAAACCTTTTCAATATTAACGATCACAAATCCTCTGGACTTTAATAGCCAATTAGGAAGTAACCTGAAGCTCAACATGACAAGAAGAGTTTTCAACCTCAATGTGGTTACCAGATAAGCTAACAGTTAGCCTAGCATCCTCCATTTCTTCTTCTTCTACTTTTTCATATGCAAATACCTACATTTAGTCCATAATTTCAGCATTTTCGCTGCCTTACAAATTACAATCAAAGATCATTTTTGAATGTGAAAAATTACCCTGATGAATTATCACGCGGTGTAGGGTATGCCGAGAGTATTTTTTCTTCCCCAATCCTCTCTAAAAACCTTCAGGGCTGGAGATTACGAGCTTGTTCAATATTTACTATAGGAAATACATTTTTCTTTGTATTTTCCATGTTGTGGTACTACGACAAATTTGTTTAGTGGCGGCGACTCACGATTGCTGATGGAGATCTATTTCCTTACTCACACAAATGCCGATTTATTACCTCAAGGTAATCGGTGAAGATACTAAAAATCGATATGCGTGTACCCCGCTGAAAAGAAATAAAAACCAAACATCTTATTTGCTGGAGCAAATGAGAAAGACAGAAAAAAAAAGAGACAATTATTGTGGGAAAATATCAAGAGGAAGTACAACAAAGAAAGAATGAGAACGTGTCCCCATTCGGACCCACAAAACCCAAACTCCCACACATGAGCAGCCCGGCACATGGGCCTTGTGGGAGTTTATGTGCTGAATGATTCCAAAGCTCACACGCAGTACACAAAGTCACACATACGACAGAAGGGAAAGAAAATCATAGAAGGCATCATAAGGAGGTGAAAAGCATGCGTGTTTTCACAATTTCCCGCCAAAACAACATACGCTTCAGAATCATTTCTCGGTGGAGAAGAGGCGAGAGCATTTTGCAAAGGAATAATAATAATCATAAAAAATAATAGCACAAAGTCACCATTATTTTCACCGGTGTCACACAGCTTTCACCTTTCTGACTCTTCAGTTTGTTTTTTTCTTCAGCCGGAGCGAAGAAAAAACATCACCGTTTTTTTTTTTTTTTTTTTTTTTTTTAACAGCACAGCATGGAGACAGGAGGAGGAGGGAGGAGGAAGGAGTGATACTCAGATTGGATCCAGCCTATCAAGGAGCACCGAGAGGAAGAGGAGGAAGAGGAGGAGGGAGAGAAAGGCGAGTCGCTCCGTTCCCTACGATGATGTTGGACAACCCCGGGGAATAAAAGTCCCATGTGAACGAGAGAGAGAGAGCGCGGAAAGAAGAGAGAGAGAGAGAGAGAGCGAGGGTGGTCCGGCGTCGGTGGTGCGAAGGTACTTACACTGCACCTGCAGGATCTGGTCGCTAAGGTTGGCTTTGACGTGGCTCTCGCTATATGTGGGCAGTACCAACCCTAGACTGAGATAGTCGGGCAGACGCACAAACATTAGGGATACAAAACAACGTAAGTGCAGATACATTGCGGGACAACAGTTGGACAAAAGTATTGGGACACCTCATAGAGGAGACTGATAACTTGAGTCCATTCTAATCACAGGGCACATCTATATTTTTATTTTATTTTTATTTTTTTTTATAAATATAGCGCATGTCGTTAGTTGAGCTCGACCAACTTTTGGAGAGAGAAGCTGTACAATTTTAGGTGGATCCCACTTCTCTCACTAAATGTTAGCTGGGAAAGGCAATGGATGGAATTTCCCTGTGTTTTTGTGGTGACCAGTCCAGGTTGGAACCCCCCTCCCCCCTTACCAGCAAAAGTCAGCTGGGCTAGGTTCCACGTACCCGTAACCTGAATGCGCATACATTTCCTCATTGTGGGACTGATAAAGGTTATCTTATCTTAAATGCTATCAAAAAATGGATGTGCCCTACAATTGAATGGCGACCATAGTGACAGGTAGAGCAATTACAATCGTCTTCCACTAGAGGGCAGAAGGTCCAGTTAGCCTGTGATTCATGCAACAGAAAACCCATATTTGATTTACTGTATGTCAAACTGAACAAGCCCAGAAATTCATTGTCGATTTAAATTGACAAATCATTATCATTTCAGTATTTTTAAGATATAACATTTGGTAGTGTGCCATGAGATTTTTCTAAGGTAAAATGTGTTCCTTGGCTCAATAGAAGGTTGGGGAACACTGCTATGAAATGCTTTTTTATTTCTTTCTTTTTTTTCTACTGGGGCCTCCACAAGTATCCACCCCATTACTGCCTGTAATCATCACAGTAACAATATCTGTACTCAGCTTTGGCCCTGCAGTACAGCGGGCTCATTTGCATGAGACAGGACTGCAACCCCCCCCCCCCCCCCCCCAACCACGCCACCTCCAATTCCAAAGGTCAGTTCAAGCAGTATAAATAAATCTACCTGTAGTCCGTGCCCTCCACCGGCGTCCACGTGTACGTCCGCACGGCCTCGTCGATGTACCTCTGCGGACAGCCACAACACGGGGTCACGCATTATCACCCGCCCCCGCCCTCGTAATCATTTGCAGGAACGCGTTCATGATGGCGCTGCTTTGAAACATGACTGACTCTCAGTGTATTGATGACTTGCCTCATCAACCGACTTAATGAGCGTCTTGATTTTCCTCTGTCCAGATTTGCCATCAATCATTTGTCTCCGGATCTGAGGAGAAATGGAGGGAGAGCTAGAAGGACATTCTTAAAACCCCAACAATAAGAAACTAAACACACACGCACTTACACAAAAAAAGAAGAAAAAAAAAAGAAAAAAGAAGAGAGCAATGATGATGACATGCCAAATCGGTAAAATTACCGAATGAACAATACTGAGCTCTCCAGGAAAAAAAAAAAGAAAAAAGAAATATTACTATAAATGGGCCGAAATATATACTAGCTATGCAAAGAACCTCCGGCCGAGCCTCGCCTCGAATAGCAAAAATGTGACGTTTTGAGGTTAGGAACGACACACAATCAATGTTCTTACCTCCTCCTTGTTGCTGTCTTCCAGTTCTGCATCGAGAAAATCCAGCGTGACGGGTTCCCTGAAGTTGATGATCTGCTCAAGAGCACAGGTGTGTATAAATAAAAAAATTAATAAAAAAAAGGACCAATCTAGCTTCAGCGCTTCTATAGATGCGCACACACCTTCGGTCGCAGGTTGGGGTGCAGCAGCACGTAACCGTTAGGATCGGTCGCAAAGGTGTAACCGTTGGCGCCGAGCTGCGTGACAAAAACATACGAGAGGTGATGACGTCATTTCTGACGAAAAGTTAAGGGTATGGATCGAGCTTCTGCGTAAAACTTTCCAGATGAACCGAAAACACACTATAACGTTTACATTCTGCGTAACGTGTCAAATGTTTGGTGTCCGTCGTGCTCACTCTATACGTGGGCGTCTTCTTTTTGATCTCGTTGATTGCGATGTCCACGCCCATGACGCCAAGGATGAGCTGGTTCTGTTTAGGGGACGACACACTCAGCGTTACACTGAGCCTGAAGAAGCTCTCGCAAGTTATCACTTTGGGCCGCTATCTGATTAGCACCTACTTTAGCTCTTATCACGTCTATCTGTTCCGCTGCTTTACGCCCCGGTGATAAGCTCAAAGTAAATACTGGGCTTAAGGATGCTGAAAGACGGATCCAAAGAGCTGTCTGGGCGATAAGAGTTGTGTGTAACGCCGGTGAGCACCTCAGTGGGGCGCTGTTGGCCTGAAGCGACACAACTGTTGGCACCATAGGCAATGGCTGACTACATGCAGCCAAGTCACACGATGGGTTTTTGTGGGTAATTGTGATGTAATTGGCGTATCAAGTGGGAAAAAAGGAACTGATCATTTACTTATTTGTGTTTTTGCCCAACACACACAAAATCAAAAAAAATGCTAAATCAGAACCACAAAATTGACAAATAAACACAAAACTGAATTGGATTTTTATATTTAGTGATCAGCAATCGTAATGATGTGCGCTTGTTAGGTAGGAAGGTGGGTAGGAAGGTAAGGTTGTTACAAAATACAAAAGTCGTGAGGAAGGTAGCATGTAGGAAGGAAGGAACAATGGAGTGAAGGTAGGAAGAGAGAGAAAATTGATAGAAAGAAGGGTAGCGTGGATGTTAGGTAGAAGAAGGGACGTAGCAAGGTAAGAAGGTAGGTAGGTTGGAAGTTAGAAGGGAAGGAAGCTAGGGAGGTAGTTAGGAAGGAATATGGATATAAATAAGGTAGGTAGGAAAGAAGGAAGGTAAGGTCATAGGAAGGTCTGTCGGACCGCAGTTCCTGGTAGGTAAGGTGGCAAGAAAGAAAGGACGAACAGTTGATAGGAAGGAAGGAACATAGGAAGGCAGTTCAAAAGGAAGAGAGAAGATAATATGTTGATAGAAAGAAAGGTAGTGTGGATGTTAGGTAGAAGAAGGGACGTAGCAAGGTAAGAAGGTAGGTAGGTTGGAAGTTAGAAGGGAAGGAAGCTAGGGAGGTAGTTAGGAAGGAATACGGATAGAAATAAGGTAGGTAGGAAAGAAGGAAGGTAAGGTCATCGGAAGGTCTCTCGGATCGTAGTTCCTGGTAGGTAGGTGGCAAGAAAGGAAGGACGGATGGTTGATAGGAAGGAAGGAACATAGGAAGGCAGTTCAAAAGGAAGAGAGAAAATAATACATTGATAGAAAGAAAGGTAGTGTAGATGTTAGGTAGAAGAAGGGACATAGCAAGGTAAGAAGGCAGGTAGGTTGGAAGTTAGGAATACGGATATAAAGAAGGTAGGTAGGAAAGAAAGAAGGTAAGACCATAGGAAGGTCTGTCGGACCGTAGTTCCTGGTAGGTAGGTGGCAAGAAAGGAAGGACGGATGGTTGATAGGAAGGAAGGAAGGTAGGGTGGGTGGTAGATAGGTAGGCGATAGGTAGGTAGCTGGGTAGGAAGAAAGTAGGTAAGAAGGTAGGTAGGCTGGAAGGTAGAAGGAAGTTAGTTGGTAGAAAAAAGAGAGAGAAAGAACTAAGGCAGAAAGGAAAGAAGTTAGGAAGTTAGGTAGAAATGTAGGTAGGTAGCAAGGAAGAAAGGATGTTTGATAGGAAGGAAGGAAGGGATTTAGATGGGTACGCGTGTAAACGTATGTAGGAAGGTCGGTCGGAATGAACAAAGTTAGGAGAGGAGAAAATAGGTAGGATGGAAAGTACATCAAATAGGTGGATTATTCATCAACACATTTGCATACTTGTAACCAGATTCCACATGTGGTGTACCTGCGCGCTTGTTCTATCAGCAGTGAGATTGAAGACCGGCACGGTCCCCGTGATGACCAGGCCCAAACCCTAAACCAAACAAAATGGAACAAACACCACCACAAGGATAAAAAAAAAAAAAAGTCATTCACTCATCTTCAGATCTTCTCTCTTTCTGTGTTTTTCCTCTCACCAAAGCATCCTGGTAAACGTTGGTCCACTGCACCTGCTTGGCTTTGGACCCGGCCAGCACCATGGGTCGTCCCAGGACATCCAGGTACTCCTGAGAACACACGGCAAACACACAGCGGTGGTAAAAACACACATGCTTGACTTTGATACAGCCGTTAAAACAAGAGAGACTTGTAAAAGCACAAGCGCTTCTCTCTCTCGGAGGCCGCATAAAGCAGTCGGTCATCGGCGGCGGCGGCGGCGGCGGCGGAAAGACTCGGCGAGCCACTCAAGGCTACAGTTCATCATTATGAAGGAGCTATTAAAAACACATTAAGGGGCGGCAAAGGCATGATGTGCAAACAGGGCCATTTTCGCCCCGAGGCTCGAATGTCAACGTTGGCAACGTGACAAAGGTCCCACGGCGATTGTAGATTGGGGGGAGGTGTTAAGAATACAAATAATACGTGTCACATGCTGAGCTATCTTTTTTAACAACCTCATTCATTCACGCTCATTTTGTAAAAAAGACGAATATGCTTGTGGAGAACGCGCCCTTTATTATTTCAATGGCTATTTTTTGTGAACAATACACCCCCTTATATAAAATCACCCTTAAGCATTTTTTTTCTCTCTCTCTGTAAATACGGTCCCCCAATTTGCTGGTATCCTTTATTATCACAGTCAATAATATGAATGAATAAAGATACAAAACATACCATTAAAGTGTGAATGCTTTTAAATCCAGGTTAAAAATGATGCTCTTTTCCCATACCATATTATTACGGTCGTTCAAAGCATTTTTAAAATCATCTTTTCCAAAATCGTGTCCTTGCACTGTATGCTATTTTGATCATTTTAGTAAGCTACTTTCTATTTTATATAATAAAAATATATATATATATTATTTTTTATAGTCAACTTTTTTTTTTTTAAACAGAATATGTTTTGTTTTTGAAATTCAAGATAATCATAGGGGTTTACTAGTGAACCAAATAAACAGAGAGAATGGCCTCTTCATTGAATCTGGCTCTTTTCGATGAATTTACAAGGGGAACATTTTTGATAATTTTTGGGCAAAAAAAAAAAATTGCATATTAATCACAGGATAAAACCACACTAATACAGTTCAATACATCCCATATACAAGATAATGAAACTAGAATTGACTATTTAGTATTTTAACCCTTTAAGCAAGGGATATCTGAATACAAACAGTTTGTGCAGCAACACATGTAGACAATATAACAATACTCACAGGCGCTCTAATCGAACCAAACTGTACTCTTTATTTAAAAAAAACAACATATTTTTGAATAAAATGTAACAACAATAGAAAAAAATGCAAAGAAAAGGAAGTATGATTGTAAATTTTGACCTTTGAGTACATACCCTTGAAATACACGTGTGGGGGCGTCCCGTCCGAGCGCACGTCCGTGTCGGCGTCAGGCTGCCGACTGTATGCTTCCATCGGCCCAACCGCGAGACGCTGACAGGCGTAACCTATTCTATTATTAGCTCGATAAAAGTCCGCTTAAACGCGCCACGGGGAGATATTCCATCAGGATAGTGACAGCCAGACCTTTTCACGGGATATAGGGGAAATTTTACGCCTGGCTAGAACAATCGAGGGCACATAAAAACGGTACCGAGCACAAATTTGTGGCGCAAAGGAGCCAGAGCCGTATAAAGTCACAGCAGCCCAGCTTGGTGATTAGAGGCCATTATCTCTGTAATAGCTTTCATCACGCCAGGAAGTCTACTCGGGAATAGATCGCAACAAGAATGCTGTCTTTTTACAAAGAGAATAATGCTTATGTTTGATTGACACCGTCGGGGAGGTATTAATAGATCGCTCGTAACGCACAAAAATGATGATTGTGCAGCGCCTTCTGGTGTGCGTGCATTAGCCACCTGCAGGGGGCAGTGTAATACAGACAAATGGATATACTAGCCGTATTGTACATGAAGACGGTCACAACTTCCCAATGAGCTGCAATAATATGCCTTTTTTTTTGCAGAGGATAAAGAATATATGCCTGTGAAAATTGTTATATTGTCTGTCTACATGCTAAAGACTTCTTCATGCTTCCTGTTACAATAGACACGTGCACCAAATTCTGTGTTGATTGGTAGTATTATTTTTTGTTCAACTTCATGATAATCCCTCAAATGGTGGAGCCTTTGATGCCAAGCTCCGCCCACATTAGATGTCGTATGCAAAAAAGCGTGGCAATTTAGTGTCGCCTTTCTATCTGCATCTGATTGGGTCTCAGATGGGTGAATTCCTGAGTGGAGGATGGTCAAACTATTAAATTAAAGTAAATTAAGTTAAGTAGTACACTGTAAAAAAATAACTAATATATAACAGAATTTTACTTTTTATTTTACAGTTTTCTTTATTTTAAAAAAATGATTTGATTTACAAAAATAAACTCTAATTTTACACGTCAAATGTAGAATAACATGAAATCACACAATCTTTTACAAAAAAATTCTTTAGAAATACATATATTGATTGTTCGAATACGTTCACAAATATATAGAAATTTCACAAATATTTATTTATATTATATAAATATTCACTAATATTTTATTAAATAAATAAAATGTAAAATGTAACTTTAAAACCCTAAAAAAAAAAGAAAAAAATATTTACTGAGAAATTAATATAATTTTTATTTTTATTTTACCATAATTTCTTTTTGAATTAAAAAAAAAGTGAAATTAACTACAATTTCTGTAATGTCCTATAAACACATAATTTCTTTGTCTTGTTAAAATTAGAGGTCAAAACTGTACTTTAATTATGGAAAAAAATGTATTTATTTTTTTCACGAGAAAGTAATTTTCTGTTATTTCACAGTGTTTTTCTGGTGCCCCAGCTTTTAAGGATTTTTTTTTACAGTGTATGTAGGGCTTTTTATTTGTGGGAATAATAATAAATACAGCGATTCCAAGATTAAGATAAATTTTCGAGCTGTCTGTCGATGCTGACAATATCTTGTTGGGACTCCTGTGGCTCTGAGAAGCCGAATAAAGTGTGCAATGAGCTTCTCCGCAGGGCCTCCGTCAGCTTGCCATGCCTCAAGCAAGCAACGGGGAACCCACGGCGTGTGTGAGAAGGGGAAAGAAAAGATTCTCATAGAAGAGAAGTCAAGGCCTAATTCATGTGAAACGCCGTAACTTCCCTTGTAAAGTCATCCACCTGAGAAGATTTTGCGTTATAAAGCGCCCGAGGCGTATCAACGTGTCGTAACCACCGAGGAAATGGAGAAGGAAATGAGCCTCTTCAAAAGTCATCTTCATTCATTTTCATAAAGTTGTTGTAATCTTGTACATCTCACCTGGGTGTTGATTCGGATGGCTCCGATCGATGGGATTTCAAAGTAGTAGCCTGAAAATAAAAGAGGACATATCAGGACTAGTCACACAGTAAGATCAACCCCAATGTGAAGTCCCACTTTAACTCATTCACTGCCATTGACGGTTATAAACGTAAAAAAAATGATTTTAACTATTTCTATTAGTTTAACATTTTTTTTCTACTTTTGTTAACAAGAGTATGAAAACCTAGAATTTTTTTTATTGTACATTTAGAACAGATATAACATTTGTGATTAATCGTGAGTTAACTATTGAAGTCATGCGATTAATTACGATTAACATTTTTAATCGCCTGACGCCCCTAATTTTTAATAATCATCTCGTCAGGCGATTGGCATGACTTCACTAACTCACGATTAATCACAAATTTGATATCTGCTCTAAATGTACAAAACATTTTTTTCCTAGGTTTTCATACTCTTGTTAACAAAAGTGGGAAAACATTTTAAACTAGTAGAAATAGTCCAAATTATTATTATTTTTTTTTATAGCCATCAATGGCAGTGAATGAGTTAATTTCATTGGGTTGAATTCCGTTTTCAGCCCAGCTAGGTCTATCACGTCACACAATCGTAATTGTTGAATTTGTTGAATAGTTAAAAAAAATTAAATTTAAAAAATAAAAAATAAAAAATAAAAATAAAACAATAGTGTCGGTTTTTGGTAATGTTAAAACTCGAGTAGAAAGTTTAGCGTCGTTCGACTGATGGATCATGAATGTGTACAGTATACAATCATGCCGGAATAATTTATTTTCCCATCCAAATAGCTTCTAGGTATTAATCCAGTCTAATGTTCTCCGTATTATTCGACACACGGAATGACGCCAGCCTGCGCGGATGACGTGCGTTGGCAGAGCTGACCTCGCCAAACTCGTGCTCGCGGGAACGCTGAGCCTCTCGGGCCCCGCCACTGGCGCCTGATTAGAAATGGAGGCGCGCTCGGGTCAATGAGCGTGCCTCTCGCCAAGTTATTAAAGCGCCACCGATGTTTATACAAAGAGGCGCGAAACGGCAGACGGCATCAACTGCATTTTAAACGGTCTGAGATGACTCTCGTTAATTTTGACACGGGGCGAACTTTGCCACGCTGCCAAGCTATCCCGAGCATACGAGAGAGACACACACACACACACACGATACTGTTCGTTACTGTGAGCAGTCTATACAGTGGATATAAGAAGTCTTCACACCCCTGTTAAAAATCAGGACCAAGATAAATTATTTGACATTTTCCACATGTGATCTTTTGACCTTTATATAACTCAATTGAAATATTTTTTCTCTCGTTTCAAGTGGGGATTAAAAAGTAAACAATTGAAACAAGGTGGTTGCATAAGTGCGCACACCCTATTATACTATAGTTTTGGATGTGGCCATGTTTAGAATCAATCTAATGCCTCTGTAAAGTGCTTATTCTTAAGCCTGAATAAAAATGTTATGTTCTAATACAGTGGTCCCCCAACCACCAGGTTGCTTTGGACAGAGCTTGCGACAGGCTGTACAGTTTTAAAAAACTTGCAGTACTTACGGTTTATTTGAGGCTAAAAAACATTTTTTTAATTTTTTTTTTTTTTATTGTATTATTGTATTTTTTATTTTTTTCTGGAACAAAACATTTTATTTTGAAAGGTGACTGGATTCGCTCTGTGTCAACGGACTCTTGAAGCATGTCAAGATGCTAATTATCCTGGTTGCTAATGCTAATATTAAATCCACAAGCAAATGAGACAGACGTACAGTAAACAAAGTTGGACCGTCTGGCCATATTTCCAAAAGATACTTTGGCATGAACATACTTTTTTTTTTTTTTTTTTAATGAAAATGATACACAAAAACCTGGCATTTGAACATTTGAAAAAACAAAACATAAACCACACACTATAAGAGCAGAACACACATGACGACCTTTTCCCTCATCAGGTCCTCTCAGATTTTTAACATCAGCCCAGATGTCAAAAATCGGTATGTGCGTATGCTGCTTTACTGTAGCAGTTATGTGCACAACATGGGACAGTGGTCAGCTCTTGTTGGAGTCAGATAGCAAAGACCAATAAGTCCCGAGGACATGGAGAGGACGCGTCCCGGAAGAGACGCGTATGTCGACGCTAGCGACGCGCTAATCGCTCCGGAGGTGAAAAGCCAAGCAGTCGTAATCCTTGGCACTCGGCTCAGCCTGACACGGAGATGACGAGCTAATCACCCCCGCAGGCAGACGCCGCTCCTGCTAATTAATAATGTCTGAGGAGATATGTCTGAAGTTCGCAGAGACGACGGCCGAGACCTCATAAAGAAGCTATTCAGATCGAGTCGAGACAAACAAGACCCGTCAAAAGGAGAAAATTAAAAATAACGGAGCTGAGAGGAAAGAAAGTCTACTTTGGGGCCGATAGAAGTAAAACTTCCCATTTCCCACTTTATTCATTAATTTACAGCAGCAAGCTACTAACTAGAGTCGACTGATTAATAATAATAATCATAACAATACATCAGATTTATACCTTTTCTAAACCCTAACATGCACTTTACATACAAAGAGGTAACAATAACAGTAAGAGTTTAAAAATATTTAATGACAAAAAATTGACCGCATATTATTTACCTTTATTGGCACAAGCGATCCACTGCAGCGGGGTGACGTCATAGTTATGCTGACCCACAGAAAAGGTGAACACACGCACCTGCAGTGAGAAAAATCAAGCAGTTGAAGATAAATGTGAGGGTGTAGATGACCAAAATATATTAAAACTGTCATCATTTGAATGTGTATGATACCACGGTCAGGTTGCAATGATAATGTTACCAAATGTTTACATTGATTTCTGCTCATATGGTACAATATTATTATCACAAATGGACTTTTACAAAGATAATAATGCTCATGTGCGGCTAAAACTGTCAGAGAAAGTTCGCCCCAAAATGGCAGCTTCAAATCAAAATGAATGACTTCCTGTTCACTTTTGAGCATGGGTGGTTTTTTTCTGTGTGTCCACCCAATTTCATGTCAATACGAGAAGCTGATTTCTGGGGGGCTGAGTATTTTATTTATTTGTTTTTACTTTTCGAGAATCTTCAAAATGATCACCAAACTTCGGCGCCATGTTCACTCTCATCTGACCCTCTTACCTACTTCCGGTTTGGGCTCAATTGGGTGAATTTCCTTGGGGGACATGCTCAAAGTATGAACCCAGAAATGCGACCCAAAATGGCTGCTTTAAACCAAAATGGCCGATTTCCGTTTTGATTTCCGGCATGGGACCTTGAGACTTTTTTTTTGCGCAGTGTCACATTGATGTGTGAAAGTGGTGTTGGGGGGCTGATTATTTATTTATTTATTTATTTATTTTAAGAAATTCAAGTGGGCACCACTGTGTCATGTGTGGTACCCTTAAAACACATCTATTTTCACCAGGGTACACATGCTTAAAAAAATGGCGTGTTTTCCGGCATGTTAAGGTCCCCGAAAGGAATAATAATAATAATAGTCATTCCAAAAGGGCCTTTTGCAGAAAGATACCCGAGGATCCAACACACCTCAATGGACGGCATTACCTTTGCTGTCATGTGCCACGAACACACAAATGCAGAACGCGATTAGATTAGCCTGCTAGACGCCTCTTGCGCAACTGCCTCGCAAAGAACCACAGCGGTGCTTGTCGGAATACAGATTATTCCTGTATGACAGAAGCTGTCAGCGCACAAGTAGATAGTAATGGATAGCGGGATAAATGTGAGATGGGGGAGGCCTGGAATGCAGCCGCCGACTATTGGCTGTAATTTATTTTTTATTTTTTTACAGGCTTTTGGCGATAAAGCGGCTAATTAGTTAGCGGGTCAGAGCTGTTAACACTGGCGGCGATAACAAAAGAGACGAGCAAAGACAAACACAAACAACAATGACGGGGAAATAATGGACTGGTGTGCTGATGACACAAGGTCAGCACGTACAGACAAGACGTTCACCGTCTGGCGCGATTTCTTTTCGGTCACTGACCGTTTTGTTTGGCCAGTTGTACTTCTCGAAGATTTCCTGTGCCCGATCCTCCCCGCCGTCTGTAAACATCATGATCATCTTATTGCAGTTGGCCCTTGGAGCGCTGCTCTCCTGTGGCAAAGAAAGAAAGACATGCAAAGATATGTGAGAAAAAAAAGGAACACTACATTGATAAGCTACAAGATGGATATTAAAATGGATCATTTGCTGCTACTACAACCAAAAATCTACATCTAAATTGTACTATAGAAGATTTGTTGTTTCTTAAGTCTCTCTGGCCTGTTAATTGACGTGGAAAAGAGCGAATGAGGACGTACACAGAGCTGGCTGTTAACTGGCTTTAGCGTTAGCCACTGTGAAGATAGCGCGCTTCTGTTTACTGTGCTTTGTCACGTTTGCTGAATAAATTGCTTGAAAATATGTGGCGTGTTCATTAAGCGGGTGTTAATGAAAAGAGTAAGGAGTAGTAAGCAGGCTCCGTCCTCTATCCAAACCACCTGTTATGGATTACTATTCACTCTAGTAGGCTAACTAGCATAATTTAAGTACTTATCCAAAGGCACATTGCACGTTAGCTTTAAGTGTGTGTCTATTACTTTAGACATTCTGTCTGGATTCAAACCACCTGTTATGGATTACTATTCGTTCTAACTAGCGGTGGTAGGCTAACTAGCGTATCTTAAGTGCTTAGCATGTTAGCTTCTTTTATTAGTGTGAAATGATCCTAAACATTGGACATTCTCTATCTTTTCTGCCTGGATCCAAACCACCACCTTTTATGAATTATTTGTTCTAACTAGCGATGGTAGGCTAACTGGCTGTGGCAGGCTAACTAGCGTATCTTAAGTGCTTAGCATGTTACCATCTTTTATTAGTGTGAAATGATCCTAAACATTGGACATTCTCTATCTTTTCTGCCTGGATCCAAACCACCTTTTATGAATTATTTGTTCTAACTAGCGTTGGTAGGCTAACTAGCGTAATTTACGGTAAGTACTTAGCAAAAAGTGCGTTTGCACGTTAGCTTCCTTTATGAAGTGTGAAATAATCCCAAACTTTGGACATTCTCCATCTTTTCTATCGTTCCTTTCTATCCTTTATTGCTACGTGAGTCAGCAGTAGCAGTCCGTGTGGGAAAAATGATCACAACAAAATCTCGTGATATAGTTTATTATCCACAGTATAAGCACAATAAAGAAAGAAATCGGCGATGCACTGAACCCACAAAAACCGAACCGCGATATAGTGAGCCGTGACTTTACACTACACTATTTTTTAGTAGCACTTTGTAAGCACTGTATCTGCATCATTTTTATTTTTAACATTCAGTTTAGTAGCAGCCAGTCTTTGCAACAGCTGGCACAGACACCGCTGCCAGCCATCTGACAAGACCCTAATAATGATAAATAATATCGCCACAATTACATATTTGATAGGGCTTCTGCCACCAGTCATAAGTGCAACGGCGCTGCAGACAGCCATTAAAAAGGGCCTTTTTTTATTTATTTCTTGCAGTAGAAGTGTGTGCGTGAGCGCGTGTAGGGGCCACACTTGGCCGTGTGCCTCCAAGCCAGCAGAGGAATATAAAGAGAGGCTGATCTCTGCTGGGCCGCGCTCATCAATCATCCCATCAGAGGCCATTAGGGTGTTGGCCTGCTGGAGTACATGGCGGCATACGGGTGGGGGGGAAGGGGGGGGGGGGCGTTGAGGCTGCACCTGTGTCGCCGGCGTGTGTGGACGATAGCACACCTTGCTACAGTAGATGACTGTACTTCAAAATCAATTGAACATGATTCATTTCCGGTAATTCACTTTGATGACTACGGATAAGCAGCACAGTGGCCTAGTGATCGGTATGTCTGCTTCGCAGCTCTAAGGTTCACGATTTGAATCCCTGTGCTTTGCGTGGGTTTTCTCAGGCTTTTCTT
Source organism: Vanacampus margaritifer (assembly GCF_051991255.1). NCBI lineage: Eukaryota > Metazoa > Chordata > Actinopteri > Syngnathiformes > Syngnathidae > Vanacampus > Vanacampus margaritifer. The sequence continues at coordinate 6,059,618 of NC_135439.1, read as the reverse complement.
ACTTTCTCCCCGCATTGCCAAAAGATGCACGTTAGCTTCATTGAAAACGTATCCAGAGTGGACCCCGCTTCTCTAACACAGGATTTCGAAGGGCCTTGTCACACTTACATTGAGAAGCTGCTCAAAGGCAAACGTGAAGCCAGACTTATAGTCGGTGGTTCCTTTGGCTTGCATGTGCATGACGGCCTCCTTGAAGATTTTCTTGTTGCGCACGTTGGCTTGGACCAAAGTCCTGAAGCAGGGCACCACAGCGTCGGCCTCGTCATTGAACTGCGAGAGAAAAACACACAAAGATAAGACCAAAACAGCATCTGTCGCTGTGTGTGTGTGTGTGTGTGCGTGTTTGTGTGGCAATGCGGCTGCGGACGTGGGCGTGTGCGCAGATGCAGGCTGCCCTGCGACTCTCAGGCTGGCAGTAAACGTTGGTAATTACAACTTTGCAACCAAAGAACAGGTGCACCTCATCTGATTACAAAGCATCGAAGAGAAATTCAGCCAAGGTAATATTATGTGCCTCATCTCATTCACACAATTAGCCTTTAGCAATATACATTTGCATGCGGCGTACGTATTCAAGATTTTAAAAGTAAAAGTTCTAAATTGGGTGATTTCTTAATTTTTTTTCCCAGAAGACTATAGTGCTTTCAAAAATTAAGTTACTGTAAATGGGAGCTGGCAAACCAAAGAACATGAATTTAATGGAAATGTGTAAATAATTTAAGTTAAAAGTAACAAAAAAGCTCTTTTAAGTGTTAAAAAAAAATAACACAGACAATGTGACAAATTAATCCCAGAAATGAAAGAAAGTAGTACCAAAACAGTGAGAAACTAACACCTCCAAAAAATGAAAGAAAATAACACTTTGGTGTTGAAAAAAATAAAAATAACACCGACAATGTGACAAATTAATCCCAGAAATGAAAGAAAGTGGTACCAAAACAGTGAGAAACTAACACCCAAAAAAATGAAAGAAAAAATAAATAAATAAATAAATAACACTGACAATGTGAGAAATTAACACTGAAAGGTGAAAGGAAATAACACTTTGAACTTGTATGTGTCAAATAACACTATCGGTGTTAAATGTTAAATTAACACTTTCGATTTAACTCCGAATGGGTGAAAACTATATAACCTCGGGGAAAGTGTTAAATTTAACACTATGTGAGTCAAATTTAACACGTAAGATTTTACATATATGTGCTAGAGAGTGTATTTTCGCACTTAAGTCTTTTAGAGCCAACAGAACATTTTGTTGTTATTTTTTACATCATAAAAATAGTATTCTATAATATTGTACTGTATAAAACCACACAGCAATAACATGAATAGAATGTAAAGAAGAAAAAAGTTTTGCCACATTTTTTTGGGACATTGTGCTGCTCCGTCTGGTGGGTGTGCAATGGCCACCTGGCAGTTTAGCAACCAGATGATCAAATAAATAAAGTGATATCAAATGAATGTCCATTTTTAGCAAATTAAAAAGCATCCCCTCCACACACAACCCAACCACTGCTACTTCTACTACTTTCCTGTATATATATATATATATATATTTTTTATAGCTGTGATTGCATTTTGTGCTGGCATAAAAAAGTCAATATTCCTTAAGCCTCCACCTTCTTTACAGATGGCAGGAATCAGAACCCCCCCATAAGATTATTATGCTCATTTTGTGCAGATTTAGCAGCATACAGTGGATAAATGCAGTGGATTATGGGGGATTACTGGCGGACGTGTCCAAACAGTCACCAAAACAAGCATGCCTGCGTGTGTGTCCTGCAATATAAGATAAATATAAATATTCATCCTATATGTTAGTTTTGATAGAAGGTCTGGTAATGAGCATCGCGAAAGACTGGCGTGGTCCCGCATGGCAAAGTATTATAACAAGAGAAAGCGCAGCGCGTCCACAGGGAGCGACATAAACTCCCGGCGCAGCCTGCTTACTACTCCTTACTCGCTTCATTAACACCTGCTTAATGAACACGCCACATATTTTCTCAACGGCTGCCTCCTGCGAGCGCGAGCGCGTGCGCGACGGCTCACTCTGGCTACGTTGACGTAGTCGTCGTCCGAGAGCGTTTCCAGCATCTTGATGACGGAGGTCTTCATCAGCTTGAGGGTGAGACCGCTGACACTCCCGCTCCTGCGCAAAAAGAAAACACTTAGAAGACCTCATGTCCATTCTTGCTTGTTCTTTCTCGCATTACATTAGTAACTCATTCACTCCCAGCCATTTTCACTGAAGCAACCCCCTTCGCTCCCGGGCTGTTTTACTGGATTTTGACTGATTTTGCAAGGCCCACAGAATATTGTGTTCTATTGCTATAAAAAACATGGAACCTACCAAAAGAAAGATTAGAGTATCTTCTTTCATCAGAAAAAAAAGTATATAAATTTATCTGTTTGCGTTTTGCAGCAATTAACATTAGAATACAGCTAAGTTTCATCATTATTCACAAATCTGTTGAAAATGTGGGGAAAGAGCTTTTTGCAACATGGCCCTGGTTGATCTCTTATACTCTGCTGCCACCTGCTGGCCGTTTTTTGTGATAAAAGCATTCTTTTCAGTTCTGAGGCTGCGTCAAACCCTTCTGTATGCTCTAGCATAAAAACAACAACAACAACATTAAAAGACGTATAAATACGTCTCTGGGAGCAAATGAGTTAACAAACGGTAAAACATCCATCCACCAGGAGCAAAGGATACTACATGGCCAAAATAGCAACCTCAGGGTTTCACTCTACCACAGAGCCATGCCACCCCCACATGTACAGTATTTGTGTCATTCCTAACTGGCAAAGGAGAAGCAAAGCAGTGACTTAAACCATGCAAAGCAAGGCTATCCTTTCATGTAACGTAAGTGAGAGCACATGCAGGCCTCAGTTCTGCTCAAACTTGAGGCTTTGCAAAGACCAACAGGTGGCACTAGCGCCCCTTTGTGGTTTCTGTGAGACGAGGGTGAAGAGATACTCACACATCTACGATGATGACCATGTCCTTTGGAGAGGACGCGCCTTGAATGTACCTGTACAGAAGAAGAAGAAGAAAAAGGACACAAAGGACCCGCCATTTAATTTGTTTCTATAATCTTTGGAAAAAGGGAACGTGCGGAAAAAGGAGCCAAAGATGAAATAAGCTGAGCCGCGATAATGCGAGTGACCGTGGCTGAGCACACTTAAGCTAGAGCACAGTGAAAAAGGCTTATGTGCTTAGAAGACTTAATAGGTGGCGTTGTATGTGGCTCTTTTGCTGTTGGACTCGCACCAACGCAGATACTCCCCTTTACTCAATAACCATTACTAAACCAATCGCGGAAGGATATCAAAGGGTGGAATAACACGTGCATTTAAATGGCCTGCACTTTCCACTAGTCCATTAGAGTGTGAAAGATACGGCTTTGTTTCTATATATTTTTGAATTCAATACATTTATCCTCTGATCAAGGAGGGTACGGTGCACCGTTTCTGGCCACCATTGACAAAACCAGGGGTAGACTGATTATCTGCCGAGCAGATTGTCAAGGCTGATATTCAACATTTTGATGAATACTGGCATCGGCCTTTAAAAAATAAATAAATAAATAAATACATATTCTGATGGCCAATAAGAGATGAATTAAAAACGGAGGTAACTTCAGGGAACTTTTTGAAGTGATCAGTTAACTTTATAAAAGATGCTGCCGAGACCCTGGGAACTCTCTTCACCTTTTGTTTTTGTTTGAAGTAAAAAACAGACAAGTGAAAGTTGAAAATTCCAGTTATTTTGAAATTCTGGAATACAATAGGGAGCTAATTACTTGTTACTTGGTTTTATTTAACTTTTTAAAACATGCTGATAACCCAGGGAGGTCTCTTTAACTTTTTTGTTAAAATTTTAAAACAAATAAGTCTATTGATGTCTATTAAGATATATTTTTTTAGACATTTTAAAAATCAGAAGTGCTTCAAGACGTTTAAAAAAAAAGTGGGAGTTGGTATCTATTTTTTTTTTATTTCAAAGCAATATTTTCCCTTTTATCGAAAATTAATATCGGCTCCAAATATCGGTTATCGTCCTCCTTGATTACGATTCTGTATCGGTCATGAAAAAACAAATCAATCTATTTCTAGACAAAACAGGATTGAGACTACAGCAGTCACAGTGCGGTTGAGAAAACTCGCCAGCCATAGTAAAACAGATTGCCTGTAACTAAACCTGACAGTACGTAACCGGGCGTAACAACTTGGAGGCGGTCTGTAGTGTGACGGGAAGCATCGCGTTTCCCGGCATCTCGCACCCTGACAACACTCGACACAGCAAACATGCTACAAAGCTGCCCGGTGTCCATTTTTCATCTGGAGAAAAAGCCGAGACAGAACGTGAGAAAGATGTGGGAGCCCATCGTGACGTGACATGCCAGGAGGCCATCCGTGGGAAACTGCGGGCTGAACCCTAGTGTGCCTTTGAGACCTCCGGGACTCAGCAGCCCCGTTTTCCCTGTGGCCCGCCACGGATACTGCATGCGATAGACTGTGAGAAAAATCTATGTGCCGGGAACATAGTTATAAATATATGCTAAGTAAAAAAAGAAAGAAGCCATTTGTCATATAAATTAGCACAATGAAGCGTTTTCCCTCTTTAGAAGTAGCTATTCGCACCTCCGAGTTTGCAGGCCCGTTTGCGGCTGTCTTTGGCAGAGTAATCACCGGAGTTCTTTTTCTGCTGATTATCAGCGTGGAGGGAAGCCAGACGGCCGCGGGGGCCGCAGAGGCTCATTTCTCACATTCGGCCGAGCTGATACGGACGTGCAGTCCCCCCCCGCCGGGCTTGGCCGCTGCCCCCCCCGCCAGCCTCTCAAGACTCCGTTTACCGGCAGCCGCCACTCCAACCCGCGGTCGAGAAACTCACTTAACCGTCGCGGAGAGGCCGACCTGGGCCCACTCGGCTGAGAGGCTGTCTGGAAGGTCCCGGGTGAATGTCTGCTTCAGCATTAGGTAGTGTTTGCAATGTCCTGGAAGATTTCCGGTAAAATTCCATGTTACTTGCTCTCCTTGCCCACATTCGAGGGTATTACAGTACCTTGATTGCTTCATTTTACCACTGTTCTTGCACGGAATCTGGTCGTGTTAGTCTGGATTAGGATCAAATCCACACTCTTAAAACTGTTGGTTTGTAAGTAATTGTTTCCTCTCGTCTCCGAAGCTACACTTATTTTTTATTTTTGGAGAGTTCATTATTGCTCGGCAGTCTTACCGAGTCAACATGTCATCATCATCATCATCGTTCTCTTTTGTGTGTGTGTGTGAGAGTTTTTGCTAATTAATCCACCTGAAATCCATTAAAAATACCATACCCTTCACCTTAACCGGACACTTCAGAGTCCCGCCAGTCGTGAAGTTGTCAAGAGACCAGAGGAAGGATCAAAGAAAAGAAAGATGAAAATCCAGCACTAACCAAACACCACCTACTACCCACAGTTACAAAAAACATAATCTTTCACCAACCCCAGAAACATCTCAATTCCGACTAATTAGCCAGACCTCGAGAGACCAGAGGAAAGACTAAAGAAAGGAAGGAAGGATAGATGAAGCAGAGTGAGATCCACAGACAGCAGCCTCCACTGATTCAGCGACCAGTGGGAGAAGCAAATTCTGTTTGGATTTCAGTAGAGGCTGGTGTGGTGGATCTGGCATGCGTGAGAATCTCCAGCAAAGAGGGGAGCCTTTGACCTCGGCCCGACAGGGAAGGCACAACCCCCCGGGTTCCGCGGGGGCCACCAGCTGGAGAGCAAATCCAGGAGCCCGGAGCGCCCCCTGGACCTCAAACCCCCAGACAACCCCCCGCCCGCGACTTTTTGTTTTGGTGTGTATTTCCTCCCTAATGTATATTTAAGTTCCCTATTACTGTAAAGTGTAGCAACATATGACAAAATGGCTGCCCCTTGAGTTGGATAAAAATGGGTGGATTTTGCTGCTAAATTCATATCCCACAAACACAATATTAATCAGAATGCTGTGTTTAGACTAGTGGGAAAGAACATTTTGGTTTGACTTCCCCTTTAATAAATTCCCATGAAAAGTCTCCCACATTAAAAATGCAGATAATTTTGCAACCCAAGCAACTGAGGTCCACGAACTGAGTCATAGTGAAGATGGCCGAAATGCAAGCGTGTAGTAGGAGGGGGCCGTGGGGACGGAGGCAGAATCCAATTATTTTCAATAATAAAGAATGCCACATCAAAGGTAGAACTTCCGCAGCTCGGCACGACCGCGCGGCGCACAAAATCAGGTCTGGAACCAGCAGGCCCATCGGCATGCATGACTTTTTATCATTTTAATTAACCGAAATCTTCATTTGCGGAAGAGGAGAAAGCACGGCGAGGCTTCGCGCGCACGGAGGCGACTCGGCTTTTTTTTGGGGGGGGGGGGGGGGGGGGGGGGGCGCCGTGTGTAACGGAAACGGGGTGGTTCGAATGTAACTCCCGCCTCTGTCGCCTGAGGCTCTCGGATGGGAGGTGTCCCAATCCGGAGATGGAGGAGAGTGTCAATTGGGGGTGGGGGGTGGTGGGGAAAAAAAAAAAAAACGGAACGCCCGGCGGATCGACTGCAGGATTTCATTAACTTTTGCAGTCTGTTCATCTTTCATTGAGCAGAAAGGAGTTTTAATGGGAAGTTATTTTGAAAGGGCTTAATGTTAATTATAAGGCAATATTCATTTGAGGTCATTGTTACCTGCGTCAAATGGGAAGATATCACAGCGGACAACGGACTCACTCACTAGGCCACACCCTTTAAAGACACACTACACTACGCTACTTAATAACATTTTGTACAACCAGTTCATTTCTTTAGATTTTCTTCCACTAAAAATACCGATAGTGGGGATTTTGACAAATATCGGTATCAGCCTTTCTTTTTTTTTTTTTTTTTTTTTTTTATAAATCTGGCGGCCGATAAAAGATCAATCTAAAACCATTTTAATTTCAGGGAACTATTTACACTATTTTCAGTTAACTTTATAACAGATGCTGCTGATCCTGGGAACATTCAGAACTTTTTGTTTTTGTTTGACATTAAAACAAAGAAATGTGAAAGTTTAAGATTTCAGGTATTTTTAAATTTTGGATTTATTATTATTTTTTTTACTGTTGAAAAAAAGAGAGTTATGGTATTTACTTGTTTAAGTTTCCATTTAACTTTTTAACACTTACTGATAACCAATTGGGAGCATTTTATTTTTAGGAATTTAAAATGAATTCTAGTGTCTGTTTGTAAATGTAAAAAAATTCTACAGTTGGAAAAGTCTGAAAAAATGTTTCATTAAACATGATTTAAGATATTACAACAAGTCAAGATTAGCATTTGTATTTTACAAAAAAATTGACGCCAATATTCCCCCCACTTTTTAACTGAAAAATAAATATTGGCTCCAAAAATCGGTTAACATCAAATAACACATCTGCCAATCTCTAATATTTATATCAGTCGCTTATAATACATTGCTATTTTTTAATAAACAACAAATTTCCCGCAATACGTCCAATTGTATGACACACCGTTTATATCAAAATCTCCGCGCTGATATGCTAAAAATAACGATCTCAAATGGCGCTATCAAAGACACGGGCACACGTGAACCCGGGCCTCCAGATGTGTTGTTTCTGCATGGATTCCAGTCAGTAATTACCTTGCAGCTCCAGCACATCCACGCCATTTTTTCCCTGTCATTACCCAGACTTCTGCATGCCAAGGCCAGGTGACAAGCAGATGGACCTGGCCCGCTGTTGAACCGAACTGAACCGAACCTCTTGGCCCGAACGCCAGCCATAAGCGGTCAGATGCCAGCGATCAGCCCAAGGCCTCGCTGTCAGCTCGCTAAAAGTTACGAATCATTTAACGGGGGGGGGGCTGCTTGGCCAGAGCTGGAGACACTTTCATATCTGACATCTTTAATGGTTTTATTTACACCATGAGTCGGCGCTCCTTAAGCGGGGAGGACACATATCAACAGACGGGACACATTTCAGCATTTCCCTCCCTTGTGATCAAAGTTCGGCAAATATGTCAGTGTAAGATGATCCCGACCGATTATCCCGTGGTGTGGGGGTGTTAAAAGTCTTTTTTTTTTCCCCTTCCAGCACTGCAAAAATGAAAATTGATCAAAGATTAAATCTCAAATCTCGCTTCTTCGTTGTCAGCCAAGATATTCCTTCTTACCAGGCACTTTTTGTGTCAAAGAACTTCTCTTTAATCACCCCCTAAAAAAATCTTATTGTAACTTCTAAGTGAGATTAAATAAATGTATCTTAAAATAAGGAATACCATAATTCTACTGTATGTAGTATAAATGCAGTGGACCCCCATAGAGTCGCGGTTTGGCTACCGCAGATTCAATAGTGGATTAAAAAAATATATTATTTTAAATTATTTTGTAAATTTTTTTTTTTTTGGGGAGATTATTTCTTTTTTAATATGGTGGGAGCCAACCCCACGTTTTCGGTAGAAAACTTATTGGTGTTTTTCTTTTCTTTTTTTGAAGAATTCTTTGAGTTTAAAAAAAATTACACAATGCTTACTTTTTACGAAATGATAATACGTCAAAATGTCATTTTGCTTAAATTAAGATATTCCTCATTAAAAAATATATTAAATTTTTTTAAATGCATTTATTGCATTATGGTTAAAGACATAGGCAATCAAATAATGTAATATTTTTTGTCTATTTTGATCAAATAATACAATCTAACTAAAATATTGGAACTATTAGGGAGTGGAGTCCGACATATAATGAACACATTGTTAAAACCTGAAAATCGGAGAATGTCAGTCGTATTTTTTTATGCTACTTTATTTATTTTTTTTTACTGGATCTCATATTGTGCAGGTAGTCGTATGGAAAACTGACTTTTTTTTTTATATATGTAAATATATATTTTTTGTATATGAATAATTTGGTCTGCCCACCCATCAGGCGGAAATGCTAGCTGCCTATTTTTAAAAATGTGTCTGTGAGAAAGGGTTGGCGCTACACAAAGGCTAAGGTGTGATATCACTCTTTCAAAAATCTCTCGCAGTGAAGCCCCTCCAGCATTTGTATTTTATATTTTAAAACATATATATATATATATATATACATATACACATATAAATTATCTTCTCAGCCTCACTACGTAGACTCAAGGGTCAACAGGTAGCCATACTAACAAAATCCATCAGCACACGGACACCCTACTGCAAAACCATCTGAATTCCAAGCGCATTTCAATATTGTGAGATATTGCTAACAACAACATATTGGCATTCGCCTTACATACACTGCAGTATGATTGTATATGTGTATAATCAAGATAAGATTTTTTATTTTTTTTTTTACACCACAGTGGAACGAGGTATCGCTCCAATGGAAGGAGATTAAAAGCAGCAGCGTTCACAGCCTCTCTTACCTGGTAATGTATTTTAAAAAGAAAAACATTTCACAAGCAATGAACACAATGACATAGCCTGCCAATTGTGTGGTGACGGAATCTCATTAGAATTCATGAAATGTTGGTTTTTTTTTGGATCGCACCGCGTGCTGTTCAAATCGATACATTAACCGTGGCGTAAGGGGGTTCTTGCTCTCACGGGAGATTGTGTTTATGCACCCACCCCCGACCCGTTCGGCAAAGCGTTGAACATTCCATTTAAATTGTGGGAAATTACCCGCTACACACAATACGTTCTCAGGAACATGCAATGGATGTACATGTATACTGTACATGTGCCACATGATAGCGAGGCTCGTGTATCTGGACCACACACCCACCTCCATCAATATTTAACGCCGCAAACATTCTTTATGAACCGCTTTGTAAACCCGTGCTTGGAATGTCAAACACAATTGTATATATCTTCACATTAATACCAGGTTTTTGCACCCCCGCAACAGTTTCTCCATCCATGACTGAATCAGCCAGGGAGGGTAAAGATCCAGATCCACTTTCAAGTGACTAAACATTCGGAAACTATCATGCACAGGCATAATCATGCATTCACACACTAACCCCACGGATGAGATGCCCCTGCTATGACCTCTACAAGAAATTTAAGGTAAGCAAAGCTGCTTTGAGTTTTGTTGGATGCACAGACTAGTGTTGGCTTCTGATAAACAACAAAAATAGTTTCTGGCCGAAGATAAATTCCAGACCTCTACACTCTAAAAAGTGAATTGTTGAACCAATTTAAGATTAACCCTTTCAGATCCGCATTTTTTCTGCTGGGCATTTTTTAACTGATTTTTACTCCCACAAAAAACAACATTAACATTTTTTGGGGGGTTATCTCATGTTTTTATCTGTTATAGAATAGTATGGCTGTAACGTGCAGAGGTGGCAAATCCAGGTCCACAAAGTAAAAACCCTGCTTTAGCCCCAGGTGCTAGCTAGCTAGCTCCCTAACTAGCTTCCATAGTGCTCGTTTACCTGCTAGGGAGCTAGCTAGCTAGCATCAGGGGCTAAAGCCAAACTGTGGCAGGGTTTTTACTTTCTGGACCTGGATTTGCCACCTCTGTTAACGTGTTGTAAACTTACCAAGTTAATTGTAATGTTTTTAACATGAACATCATGCAAATCGACTTGCGATTGTGATTGGTTAACTAGGATCCCATCATGAACTAGAGGTATTGACAAATTATGCGTTTTTATTGGTTTAGATTTATTTATTATGTCATGTCCATTGCAATCATCTATGGGCCCGAAAGGGTTTAAACAGAGAATTGTTGATTAACTTAATAAAATTGCTTCAAGTGGTAACACACGATTGAATTAAGTTAATCCAAAGTGAATATATTAAGTTTAATTAACTCATAATTAATTCAACTTAACTTAATACATTCACTTTAAATTCATTTAATTCAATCGTGTGTTATCACTTGAAGCAATTTTATTAAGCAGGTCAACAATTCTTTGTTTAATTTTAATTGGTTCAACAATTCTTTTTTTTAGTGGGTACTATTTTAAATTCCTCTTCCTGGGCTAACAGATATTAGCACTGATGTTACGAGAATGATTGTATAAACTTTCAAACAGAGGTGGCAAATCCAGGTCCAGAAAGTAAAAACCCTCCCACATTTTAACTTTAGCCTCAGGTGCTACTAGCTAGCTAGTTCCCTAGCTAGCATCCATGGTGCTCGTTTACCTGCTAGGGAGCTAGCTAGCTAGCACCAGGGGGCCAAAGCCAAACTGTGGTATGGTTTTTACTTTCTGGACCTGGATTTGCCACCTCTGCCTTCAAACAACTTGTGCTTTAACAAACAACGTGTTTGTTGTTGTGTCCATTCCCCCTCAAAACTGCCAGCACAAGTAAAAATGCTTTTATTGTCTTCACAGACACTTGCTTTTTTTCCCCACACTCTGCTCTCTTCTCTCACTGTTATTTATTTATGGACCTCGCTGTGCGCAGTACATGTCACAATTTTTTTTTTTTTATAGATCTTAACATTAAATGTCATGTTTTTGCACTCTGATGCTGGAGGCATTCACCTTCACGACAACAGCATGGCGGGATGCTCAATGTGTTGTACTGTGCAAACATAGAGTGGCTCATATACCGAAAGTGTGTCCAGCATGAGCACTAGCATATACGCTACATGTACACAGACTAATCGCACGGCAATGGGAGGAGAGAATTACGATAACACAGTAAGACTATTTGCCAATGGGTGTGTGGTGTAGGTGTGTGTGTGTGTGCGCGCGCGCGCTTGCATGGATTTGCGCTGTGCTGATGGGCTTATTATTTTATGGACTGCTGCACTCTTAGTGCTCCTGTGGATGTGGCAGGCGAATAAAGATTGAATTAAGATAAAAATATAGGAGGACTGCGCCCGCAGGAGAAAAGATGTTGTCTGTCGTTTATTTCTCACACTTTGCGTTGATGACTAAGAGTGTTTGTGGACACATTTACATGTTTGTTTGTTTTTAGAAACGATGAATCAGAGGCAAAATTGTGGGCTTCAACACATACACTGAGGTTCCTGAACGTTACACACGTACCACGTACACGTGACCAAAGCTAGTAAAGGGATTATCGGATTTCCCTGAAAGATTATCCTGATCGATTATCCTGTGGTGAGCCGTGTGTTGAGGGTGATTTCTACGTGCCGAACAGCTCATAAAACAGTTTTGATTGATTAGTGGCCTAATCTAATCCTAATTTGAGCATTTTCCCTCCCTTGCAATCACAGTCAGCAAAGGTCAGTTTGTGGAAATCTTTTAAAGATGATCCAAGTGATTATCCTGTGGTGTGTCTCTAAAACATTAGTCCAAATTTATACACATGTGGATAATCGGACCAAATGTACCACTTTGCGGAAAAAAAGGGTATGAATGTTTTGGTCTGCTCATTAATCTCATGTAAAGAAAAAAGCTTTTGCAACATAATATTCATTTTAGAGATGTTATTTTCCATTTATGAAGTGCTTGAATTGACCCGCTGCTCTACATGCTAGTATAATTGACGCACACTAACTCCATAGGGTACGCCTGCCCATTCAACGGCGACTCAATGCAAACATTACCTTTCCAAAGATGTCACTGTTAATTGACACGGTCAGAGGTATTCATTTAATATCGCAGTATATTTATTATTGTAGGAGTTGTGGGCTGCCTGACATGGGGTCAGCACGGTGCCAGTTAAAAGAACAGTATGGACTATAATCACACGAGTGCGGCCTGACATGCTGTGATGCTCACTTGGCATTGCTGGGTTGCTAGGCAACAGGGAATAGTGAACGTCAAAGGCGAACCAATCTTAAGTGAATTCATAAACATTGAAGCAGCATGGTGCGGAAAGTGGTTAGCACCAAACAGTTTTTGGGTTCTGGATTGGAATCTTGGCTCAGGCCTTCCTGTTACAATCAAAATTGAAGTCATATTTAAGACTTTTATTGTCCATAATTACGAATGCGACAGGCCACAAAAGTTAAAACTGTTTTCAAATGAATTCATCATCTGGTTTTATTTATTTGGACTTGACTTTATTTGTGGGGAAATGGAGGAAGGCGAAGGTACAGGTTGATGACAAGGTGTTCCGCACCTCCATCACCTTGTCAGCAACACCTACCTCCTCTTCCTCTTCTTCCTCCTCTGGCTTCCTGTCGTGTTTCCCTCCTGTCGCTCTGTCAAATGCGCTGTCGGAGAACCGGACATGCTGACAGATCACACACAGCAGTCTAGTTTTTTTTTTTTTTTTTATAAACTTGTTCACTGACATAAAGCTTTGTTTGGAACACCGCATGTTACACTGTATAAGCACAGGGGAAACTTTCTCACCGAGCTAATTATAGGAAAACCTTGTTAGTCTGACAGGCATTTAAGAAACAAGACAAGCAAAGCTTTTTTTTTTTGTGTGCCCCTTCTTTCAAAGGAAGGATCACCCTCAAAATAGTGTGCAAGAAAAAAAGAACATAAGACGAGAAGAACATCACAAAGCGACAGCGAACAAGCTTAGCATGAACTAGCTAGCTTTCATACTTAGCCACTAGGACAAAAGGTTTATCTGCTGTTTCTTTAGCGTTTTTGTATATATAATATATATATATATATATATATATATATATGTATATATATATATATATATATACGGATAATACTTATCCAAAAATTAAGAATGAAAAACATATACATTACATTACATACACATATACAAACTATATATACACTGACTGACTTTTGTTAGCTGCTAATTAGCTAGCCAACACGCTTACTAAAAGAAATTAGGAAAGCGCCCAACAGAACTTCCTGTGTGTATCAGACACCTTCAACACATTGGGTATATTGGCCTAAGTACTTCGTTTTTGATTCACTACTCAGTGTTTCGATAGCTTCTGTATGAGATATTTAACACTTTTCTGGGGAGGTGTAGTTCCATGCAAACTCGATGGCCCCCTGTTTGTTTGCAAGCGACACCCGGCCTGACCCCAAACAGCCACTCAAACTGAGACCAGGCGGAAAAGGAGGTCAGGTGCAATCAACATTGCCGTCACGGTTATGTCCACTTCACTCCGGCCTGTAACCAGGCAACAAGGCGGCGCGGCCGCCGCAAAGCCGATGTGACAGCGTCAGGTGGATTGAGCTTTGTGGACGGGAAGCGTGGACGCGGCCCACCGTAGCAGTTTGAGCCGTAACATAAACCAGCTGAGTACCACGAGTAAAAAAAAGTCGCTGCTTTAGAAGCAAAAGGCTCGCTACTATCTGGCTTTGTCCTTGTAAACAGGAGACAATGTGTTCTACAGTATCTCTGAGTGAGATAACGACGGGTGAGGACAACGTTTGGAATGAGAATTCCACTGAATATTGTTGTAAGTTGTCATTTCGCTACCGACTGAGAGGGCACACATGGATCATCACTAATGCCAAGGACTTATAATAAATAACAAAATAATAAATGAATAACAGAATAATAAAGACAAACTAAAAAAATAATATTAATAATTAAAACATAGGTAAACCATAAAATAAATGAAAGGAAATAAGACAAAAACAACAACAAACTATACTACGGAAGCTTATTGCATTTACTTGAAAAAAAAACAACTTACACTTTTAATTTTTTTTTTTTTAATTTTCTGTTCTGAACATTTTTTTCTTCTGTTTTACCGAATATTTGTTTTTTCTGTCATAAAAAAAATATCCGAAAAACTGGATGGGAGAATATTCAGGAAAAACAGGAGGAAAAATTATTCAGAAAAACAGATTTTTTTTGGAAAAACAGGGGAGAAATTACTAACTCATTCACTGCCATTGACGGCTATAGACTGAACTAGTTCTATTAGTTTAAAATGTTTCCCCACTTTTGTTAACAATAGTATGAAAACCTAGAATTTTTTATTATTGTACATTTAGAACAGATATCAAATTTGTGATAAAAAAATGTAATCGCCTCTTGCCCCTAATTTTTAATAATCTTTTTTTTTTTTAAATGAATTTATGGCAGTGAATGAGCTAAAAACAAAAACATAGGTAAGCCATAAAATAAATAAAAGGAAATAAGACACATAAAAATTACTACGGAAGCGTATTGCATTCACTTGGGAAAAAAAACACCTTATGTTTTAGAAAAATAGGAGAAAAAATTTATCAGAAATACAGAATTTTTTTTTTTTAGATTTGTATTCTGAAAAACAGAGCACCAGCTTCTGTTTTTCACAGTATTTTTTTTTGTTAAAAAAACTTTTTTTTTTTAAGTTAATGGAATACGCGTCCGTACAATACAGAAAAAAAGGGTATTTAAAAGCATGCATCATTATATATAGTAATATTTGGACCAAGTAGGAGCGCTACAGTATTTGTCTCTGTGCCACTTTAACTCAGCTAATGACACACCTATACATCTACTTAATGTTCTGTGTGCATCTTGATATTATTTTTAAGGCCTACGTCTTATTGGGCTCTTGTCACATGGTGAGAAAAAACCTCCGAAAGCTGATAAGACGCCACTTACCACGGCCTGCGGCGGACGTCGTAGAGGTCAATCTTGTTGGGCGCTCTCCATGGAGTGGCTGGAAAATAAAATGGATGCTGTCCACTTCACTGTAGGATATTTCACCTCAGATTAGATCAAAGTCATAATTTCATTCCGCCTATCCAGTTACCAGTACAGCCATCTGATAAGAAATTGCTCCGCGGAGGAGCCCGAGGGTCAATTTAGATGTTATCTGGCACTGAGTTATAAGGGCGGCCGCTTGAGTCGCTTCACCATCGCCGCCGCTTACCTGGGTAGTAGCGTGTCACGCCCGTGGCGCTGCCGAACACCTGCCAGCGGAGGGAGCTGTCATCTCGGCGGTTCTCGATGAAGACCCGCTCAAGCGCCTGAGTCCAGTTCAGCTCGTTCAGGATGACCGGAGCTGAGGATGCGCACACAAACAATTGAATGGAGTCGAAAATGGAACCAAAAAGGGCATCAGTGTACAGTAACGTAAAGTAAAGCAATGAACAGTGAAAAACGGAAAGTTGTTCACCAGACCCCCCAACCCCCACCCACCCAATAGAATCATCTCATCTATATCTACATATTTCCGCTTTTCAAGACAAGCAAAGGTTCCAGAACGACCTTGGCGGCCGCACGAGCCGACGGCGGCCATCTCGCAGGACATCAAGTCTAATCTGGTTGATCTCCGAACGGTCGGTGAGGAGAATTGCTAGATTACCTTGGAAGAGGAGGCACGTCAAACAAACATTTGCCTCATTTGTGTGTACGTGCGCTTTAAGGGATTCTTTTAAAGGACTTAGCGACTTAACAGCATGCAGTCTAAATCATAAGGTCAGATATATTGAGCGCATTCCTCCTCCTCACACACACACACACGCACACACACACACAATCAAGCTCAAATGAAGAGCTTTACTGTGCGCAGTTAACATTAAGCTCAATGGCGAGTGCAATCGGGTTTTAATAGGCACCTGATTAACGAGGAAACCAGCAGAGGAGGAATTCAACTGGCTTGTCTGACAAAATAAGACACCAAAATCACTTTTAGTTACAAAGCATCCAAAAGCTCCCATTCGCCTCGGCTGTGATCATTAACTGCTTCTTCCACGCTTTCAATTACGGCTCACTTTTTGGCAAGCCACTCAAGACGTTGCATCCAAGGGAAGCCCCCCCCCCCCAACCCCCCCCCCCCCTCCCCGTGTGTAGATTTCACTGATGCTTATTTCCAGAAGATCAGCAAGCTGAAGCGCACGTTTCAATTTCACCTGGCCCACGCAATTCTCAGGCAGCGGTCAGCCAGTCATCTGATTAACGCGTGTAAAAGTATTATCCTTTAAGCGGCAGTTATCACAGCCTGCATGCTGTCAAGTCCCGGCTGTTCTCTTATCTAAAGAGAGCCACCGAGTCTGAAATGATAGCCGTCCCGCACCGGCCAAGGGCAAAGTGACATCCCGCCATGGCTGCTTAAACTGCATTGACTGAACCATCGCGGTTATCCCATGTCCGGCCTGTGGGCCATTTGTGTCTTGAGGCATGTTTTTTTTTTTTATTAGCCCGTTGCACATTTTGATGATAAAATTCAACAAAATAAGGTAACATGTAAAAAGTATATATACTATTTTGTTTAAAATGGAAGAAAAACACGTGGACTTTTACACGATATCACACAATTAAATACCTTAATGTCATGAAAGGGGCCAAAATAAACAGCAACAAAAAACAAACAAACAAAACTCACCAAAACCTTAAAAAAATAAAATAAATAATTGTATATCTGTAGTATGGGGTCCATTAAACTTAGCCAATAGAACAAGTTGCACGTCAGGAGAAAAAGCCCAATTTCTAAATAAAACAACTAACTTTTTTTTTTTTAATATAACAAACACAGCCCTCTATCTTTATTTGAAAAAATAGTTGAGTGTTACAAGATAGAACTGTTTAAGTTAGAGATATCTCACCTTTTTTTTCTCTCCTTCAAATTTTTTAATCAAAAATGAAATAATTTCAGTGAAAGTCAAGAAGAAAAATTGTCTTTATATGAATTAAGCAGCAAAATCAACCAATTTTTATCAATCGCAGGGGTGGCCATTTTACCACTTGACTGAAACATCACAGTGCCGAACAGCTCAGGTAACGACCAATCAGGGCTCACCTTTTCTGGGTTTGGTCCACCCTCTAACCCACATAGGGTACATTGTAAATGTTAACTTTTGCCAGTATAACATTAATAGTTAAATATGTCTTGCAATTTAAAAAAAAAATCTATATGTATATCAAAAAAAATATTTATGCTAAAGTCTAGAAAGTCCATTTATGTATAGTGAAATCCAGAAAAGATTACTTTTTAACTCTTTGACTGCCAGACGTTTTCAGAAAAGGGATGCCGTGGGTGCCAGCCGATTTAACCATTTTTGACTGATCTTTCAAGGTCCACAGAAAATTATGTGTTTGGACTATGGAAACACACATACTACCAAATGAAAGATTGGACTCTCATCTTTCATCAGAATTTTTTTGGGGTTTCTACCTTATTCCGTTTTTCAGTAATCAACAATAGAAAATGGTTAGTTTCACCTCAGTTTTGAAAAAAAAAAAACGTCTTTTAACGTCTTTGGCACTCCTCCATAGGATTTTACTAAACGTTATTTAACGTTTTTGGCAGTCAAAGAGTTAAGAAATAAAAATAATTATTGTAAGTCTAAACTTCCAATAAGTGGCAAAACTGAGTGTTATTTTTATGCTAAGCAGGGTTGCCAGTATCTGCTCAACGTAACTATAAAACTAACTTGTCATTTAACTTAGTTACTTTTAAAATCAAGTAATGATGTTACTTTTCCAAAGTAACTGATTACAAACCACCCGAGTTAACTGAAGCGTGTTCCTTGCGAGGATGCTGGTGGTCAGCTCATGTTGCTGTCTCAAAAACATACACCAAAGTCAATGTTTATCTTTTGGCTAAAATAGGTTATTGTATGCAGGTATGAGTTACCTTTGCTGTCAGTTCACACATAAACACACCTGCAGGAGATGGCTTCAAGAAAAACGGCCGCGTCCGAGATAAGCCAACGCAGCAAACTAATTCTCTTTGATTTATTCAGCCCGGATATGCCCCGACTTCTCTGGACAGTTGATAAAAAGACAAATTTGCCCTCGGAGGGAGGCGAATTGCACGCTCGCCCAGGCGGCAGACAGGGCCCCCTGGCGCCATCGTTCACATGAAATGCGCGCCCCCCCTCCCACAGCGTGCGATATCTTTAAAAGGTAATTCATCAACGCGCCGCTCCCCTGACATTTGGAGCACCCTTGGCTTTGCCCCCTTTATGCGCCACCACGCCACAAAAGCGTTAAGAGAGCGGGATTTATGGAGCGTCTTCGCTCGAGATCGTTCCTCAACTCCTCTCGTCACCCCGCGCCGACCCCCCCCCCCCCCCCCCGTCCTTCCTTCATATACACATTATTCACACTGATATATCTGAGATAAAGAGCCATCCAAACAGATATGTGCCGTATGCCTCTGTATTAATACAACATCACGCTAACGGGTGCACGAATCCGCTGTATTCACAGAGCACAGCGTGGTGTAATATATCAAGAGGGCTGCACACGCAAAGTGGGCCCTGGTCACAAATCCATAACGGTAATGGAGCTAAAGCTATTAGCCAAGTCGCTAAGGAAGAGTCTGGGGCCATTAGCGCTGCAGTAGTTTACGCGTAGACAGCTTTGTGTTGTTTACATCGGCTCACGTGGACGTCGGAGACGGCTTAATTTCAGCCTTGCGATAAATATTTCTCGTGCGCTGTCGACTTTTGCCGGGTTCACCAGACTAAATAAAAACAAGGCTGACAGTCAAATGGCTGTAATTACGGTAAGTACGCAAGAACAACACACAGGGAATGCATCCAAGATGCATCTCAACAGGCATCCTTCACATACTATCATAGTATGTCCAGACATAATATCCACTTTCTTTCACAATTCAAAACTGCTTCCAGTTCTAAAAGTACAAGACCTGCGTGAAGCTGCTAGCTTAGATACAAAAAGACGTAACGGGAATAACAAATCTGGATTGTACAAACTTGTAGCCTTTGTATGATCGCAAGAACTCACCAGTGTAGTGAGAGAGAAATTCATTGCAGATCTGGAACTCTCTCCCTATCTGCCACCGCCAATAGTTGAAAATAAATACATAAATAAAGGCCCTCCTGGTGATTCTTATCGCAGGGATCTTTAACTCTTTTACTGCCACACGTTACCCAAAAACCAACCCAGACAGTGCCAGCCGATTTCGAGCATTTTAACTCATCTTTCAAGGCAAAAAGAATATTGTGTGCTATGACTACGTAAACATGGTGGATATCATAGGAAACATTAGATTCCATTATTTCATTAGAAAAAAAAGTATGTTTCTACCTTACTCCGTTCTTTAGTAATCACCATTTGAAAATAGGTCATTTGAGTGACATTGATCGAAAATTGAAAAGATAAGGAGAAAACAAACTTTTTGTGAAAAGATACATTTTCTGCACAACAGTGACTATGACACTAATATTTCATGTTTAGTGACGCTCTGTGTATTCGATTTAATCTGACAAAGGCTTTGATCATTCACGTCATGTTTTATTGTAATTACATACTACCCAGCCAATTAAAAAGAGATACAATGCTGCCATCTGCTGGCCGTAGATAGTGGATGTTTTTGGATTTTCACAACCCCATTCACAAAGCAGCGCTGCACAACGTTGCACTGCCCATTGAGAAAAAAAAAAAACATAGTTGACGTCAATTGACGTTTTTGGCAGCATTCATTGAGATTTTAGTATACGTCATTAAACGTTTTTGGTGGTAAAATAGTTTTTAATGACCAACTTGTCCATCTTGCGTATCTCATTTGCTCATTGTTATTCCTTCGCGTGGCGTTGTTATGATCTTGCCAATGTGGCGGCGTATTCGGGAATAGTCACGTGACGTCCGGAGTTCTATAGTCTTTAACCTCTGTGAAAAATAATGAATATTACTGCATTACACTGCCCCCAGGTGGCCAAGGCGCACATACCAGAAAGACCAGTACAATGTCCAATGTAGCAAAACACATTGCATAAACTCTAAATTCTATTTATTTATGTTAGCTCTCAATAGGTGAAAATCCACAATTCCGAGTGCCAAAGGGCTTTAGGCCACAACTGTTTCATATCCTTGTTAGCTTTTCATTAATATGTGTATGGAGGAACACAAGGTTTCAAGATGCTAATCTCATGGGAGAGATGTTGGGCTTAATTTTTCATATAGATCCCAAACACACCATTTTTTAGGCTAGTGATTGGGAAAAGTTTGTCGTTTTAATTAGCGTGCAGGTAAACGATAGTGCCCCTTCAACGGGCACACGCTACAGTGGTGGATAAGTGAAGGCTAAAAACGGGTTTTGCCCGCCTCAATTTGGTTTTCAACGCATTCCTTTTATCCATCTATTTCCGTCACGTTCACCCCCCCCCCCCCACACACACACATTTAAATCTGGTTTGATACTAAGAGGGCTTGAGTTGCATCTCCAGTGGGGCGTGAGCGGCATGACAGGCTTCCTCCGCAGCCACAGGAACCCGCGGCGTGCCAAACAAATACACGCTGCCAGCTAGCATACAAACTCCTCTCATTAGCACTCTTCCTTTTCAGAAACAATGCTGATCTTGTGCAGCCAAAAACATCAACTAGAATGTACTTTTGTCCCTATAGAGGCTGACTCTTGTGACATGTAAGTTTTTTTTATTTTTTTTTCCTCAAGCTTAACCTGCATTGCTTTGACTCCAATGCAATAAATATGCACTGTTGTTTCTAGAAAATAAAATTTCTATCTAGGAATTTTTTTTCCTTTTTTTTTTTAATTAAGTCATTCGTATGGCAAGGCAATTCAGCACAAGCTTCACCGTTGGATTTGAACAAAATCACACATTTCCACTCTATTTGAATGTCTTGAGATGCACCTGTATTTTATTTACTTTACTTGGTACTCAGGTACAACTTAATGGATGCACAACAGTACATATGGAAATGTGCCTTAATAGCTCAGGAGTATAAGCTTGCTCTCTCTCGTAGGCAAATTCTCGGTGCATTCCCGTTAACTGCGTCGATTGCCGCGCTGGCAAAGTGACAACATGACATATTGTATTGTACTACTGGAAAGGGCGCCGCACGCAGGGGATTTAGACTTCACGTTTAATGAAAGCACTTCCCGCATCCGATGGGGGGGGGGGGGGGGTCTTTCTTTATTCCCCGCTGAGAGCTGTGACTGCTTATTGTCGTATAAAATATTTATCAGGACCGTACACACACTCAGTAAATCATTTTTAACAAAAAAAGGGGAAAAACTGACATTCTGACTACTGAATGTACTGCAATTATGGTTGACCATTTCAATATTTTTGAAGATGATAGCCAGCGTTCGACTGGTGACCAGTCCAGGGTTTTCTCCTCTTTTTTCAAATGTCAGCTAGGATAGGCTCCAGCTCACCTTCGCAGGTAATTAGGCAAAGTGAAATGTACTTGTAAAATCGTAAAATTGTACTGTACATTAACTCATTCACTTCCAGTCATTTTAACTGAAGCAACCCCCTTCGCTCCCAGCTGTTTTACTGGATTTTGACTGATTTTGCAAGGCCCACAGAATATTGTGTTCTATTGCTATAAAAAAACATGGCAAAAGAAAGATTAGAGTCTCTTCTTTCCTCAGGAAAAAAGTATATTTCTAACCATTTCCGTTTTGCAGCAATTAGCATTAGAGTATAGCTAAGTTTCATCATTATTCACAAACCTGTTTAAAACACTGGGGAAAAGGAGCTTGTTGCAACATGGCCCTCGTTGATCTCTTACACTCTGCTGCCACCTGCTGGCCGTTTTCTGTAATAACTACCCTTGCTTTAGGCGACCTCTTCAGGTCAGAGGCTGCATCAAAGCCTTCTGTATGCTCTAGCGTTAGAAAACAATTTTTTTTTTTTAAATGAATACGTTTTTGGGACCATGGCAATATTTAAAAAAGAACATTTTTATACGTTTTTGGGAGCAAATGAGTCAAGAGTAAAGTTTATACAGGCTGTATGCATAGCTAGCTACAATTTTTACTTTAATATAATCTAGCAAAGAACATCAGAGCTATTCAACTAGACGCTAATATGTGTTTGGTGGTGATAGCTTTTCTTTCAATATTTTGGGTCTAATTAGAAAAAAAAAAAGTAAAACATCTAAGCACCCAATAATTTTGGCTGTAAGTGCAGTAAAAACAAGCAGAATAATAATAAGGAAATAGATATTGTAGATGCACATTAGCATTAGCGCCAGTGATTGCCGTTCTACATTTACACAATGATTACTGCATTTTCAAGATGATATTAGGAGAGCACTTGTCTGAAGTCGTTTTCCCGGCCGCGTCTGTAACAATCACACGGGGCAAATAAAAGCCGTTTCTCGCAATCGTACTTATCTATCGTCGCCGCGTCCACTCCGTCGTAAGCAAGCAAGACGAGGAGGAAACTATGAATGTTTGACCCGAGCTAATTAGAAAGTTTGCAGGCACGGCGGCGGGAATGAGCGGCGGGATAATGAATCATAAAATGGTTCATTACTGCGCTCAGGGAACACTCTCCATCTCAATAAATGGACACAGGGCCTGGCAGACAAATCAAACCAGGACGCGTACGCCGCCTCATTTAGCTTCTGGAAGGATCACAAAGAAAGAAAAAGGAGGGGGGCAAAAATTCCCTTGCTCTAAATGGTTTCTATTATTGAAGTGTCTCATCTGTTTCACTCTCCCTCACTTCAATTCCTTCAATCTTTTTCCTCAATCGCGAGCTCCCTCGCTCGGTCTCGGAGGCCATCGTCACACTCACGCATTTGCCTGTGACCGGTAATTCATATTGTTGTATGCGGGAAAGCAGTCAATTTACAAACTGCGTTAGCAATATGTGAAACTCAGTAGGCACATTCACAACTCAGCTTAGCATCTAGACTTAAATTATATTTACATATTTTACAGTTCAAAGGAACCAGAAGCACTGTGGCTAACTTGCTACATGCTAACATGCTAACAATGTCAATTTCACATCAGGTTGCGTTTAGCAAGTTTAATCCTGATCCCCAAATCCACCTGTTTGGAAGCACGGTTTGAAGATGCACAGATGTTGTTTTGTTGGAATCTGGGACTTTTTTGAAAAGCCTGCTTTTTCCCATGACCATTTCAGTACTAAGATAACCTAAACTCGAGCACACCTCTTCATAATGGACTTGGCCCATACTCTACTCTCCAATTAACAATCGCACCACAGCAGAAGGCCCCGACGGGAGCAAAGCAAACCACATTCAACGTAAACATTTTTTTCTTTTTTTTTTTTTAGCCCCCTCCCGGAGCATAAGCTAAACACCAATTCCACGTGCTGCAGCGCTCCAGTCCTGAAGTCACCAGCAGGCTCAATCAAAAGGCCTTTATTCTCTGACTCATATCTTCAGTCGGCGGAAGCGGAGCTGCCACAAAATGGCTCCGGGAACAATGTGTAGGCCTGATTGCTCTATTGTGAGTTAGCCGTGGCCTCTGACATTCACCCCCCCACACCCTCCTCCAATCACAGCCTGCACGGCGACTGTCTCATTCTGACAAGATGTGTCTGGAGACACAGCTGAGGGGCATTGTTACAGACAGGTGCCGTACGTTCCTGAAAATGGCAACGACCTACACAAAAGCAAAAATGACAGGAGGAAAATGACTGTAAAATGAAAATGAATGCATGTTCCCTGTCTTTTTTTTTGTGATATAAAAAGGTTGGAAGTTGATAACAGACAGGTGTAAGTGTTGCCTTTTGTCCATTTGGCGATGTGACCGTGGGTCAGGGGCTTGGGGGCGGCCATGTCTATGTCTATGCAGAGCAGGTGTGAGTGAGCGTATGTCACGTAGAATCATGTTAGTACACAAAAAGGGCAGGAGGTATTGTTAAGCTAACACACGCCATATACTGAGAAGTGAGGAGCCATTTTGAAATATAGACATTCATTGTTGTATCTTGCATGTGCCTACGGTAGCATTAATTCAACAACGTAAGCATTTCCCTCAGTGATTACACGAGCGCTGCTGTATTGATTAGAATATATAGAATGTAAATGTGTGCTGGCCTGTGCATAATATTCAAGATAGGATCCACATTTTGAGGTTGTATTAGATAGTATCTTGTAGGTGGAGGCTAGCAGTTTGTAACTGGCAGCTTCTGCTAGTACAAGGTTTTTGTTTTTTTTTGCCTTGAGTTGCGAGCAAAATTTCCAGTCACAAACGCTAGCTATGGGGGCAGAGAGTGAACAATGCTTCAAAAACAAAAGCTTCCTTTAAGATGTGTACTTCTGCTTCCATTTGAAGTTTACTTTTAAAACTTACAGTTTGTGTATTAAACCAAAACACATCGGCTAGCTTCATGCTAGCAAAGAGAATTATATGTTGTGTATTTAAAGGTTTTGGGGTTTTTTTGCCTTGAGTTGCGAGCAAAATTTCCAGTTACAAACGCTAGCTATGGGGGCAGAGAGTGAACAATGCTTCAAAAACAAAAGCTTCCTTTAAGATGTGTATTTCTGCTTCCATTTGAAGTTTACTTTTAAAACTTCCAGTTTGTGTATTAAACCAAAACACATCGGCTAGCTTCATGCTAGCAAAGAGAATTATATGTTGTGTATTTAAAACAGCCACATAGCTTTGCTTTAGATATTCCTGTTAGCTTAACGCTAACGTACATTTAATTATTCTGAATTATAATGAAACACAATCTGTCGTGAAACACAAACTGTAGCTTGTAGTAGAAATATTAGATCATAACTATCGCTAGAAAGCTTGAGCTGTTAGCTAGTATCATGTAGCCTACTGGTAACTTGTAGGCCGTAATGTATTGCTAATAGCTGATATTTAGCAACATGTAACTGGCGGCTTAAGTAGTCATTTAAAGCTATTACCTATTAGCAACTACCTTTTGTAGCTAGAAGTTTACAAGTATGTGGTAGATTGTAGCATTTTGGGTGCTGTTAAGTACCTAGTAACTTATACTGAGAAGCTTGTGGCGGTAACTTGCTTCACTTTACCAGCAGCTAGTCAGTCGCAACTAGCAGAGTCGTATCTAACTCGTAACTCGTACATAATAATTTGAAACTAGTAGCTGATAGCACCCAAGTAGAAGTTTGTGGGGTAGTATTTTATAGTAGCTGTTGTCAGTACCATTTAACAGTCAATGTTTTTTTGTGTATGTGTGTAACCATAACCAATTGCTTGTAACTGGAAGCTACTAGCATGTAGCTTGTGGGTAGTAATTTGTAATTAGGATCTGGTTGGTTAAACTGTATGAGCCAGGTAGTTTGAAGGTGGTTGTAGTTAAAAAGCAAGTAGCTCAGAATGATGATTTGTTGTTGTGCTTGTGTTTGTTCTTTTCTAATAGATAATTGGATGAGCACTTACTCTTAACCATGTACATTTGGCCTTGTAAAAAAAACAGTATGGCAGAAGTCACGCAGCGCGTTTATCATTTTTAACCCGGCGGGTTAATTCCCACGCAAGGAAGTCAACATTATGATTAGCATCTCTCTTCGCCATGACACAGCTGAGCAATTTAATGTTAATGAACGGAGTTAAAAGTCAGGCAGTCTCCATTAAAGCATCGAGCAGAGTGCTAATAACTAGCGCTTGGATGCTTACAGCCTTTGTAGATGTCGGTCGGAATCTGCACGGCGCTGGATGAGTAGTTGACCTTGTTTTTGAAATTGGGATCATCCACAAACTCCAGCTCCAGAGAGGACGAGCTTTCCAGCGGATTGTCCTCTTCTCCGTCCTCCGTCTGCATGCACACACACAACGCAAAATCATCATACAAATACAATCGAGCAGATAGACGAAGAGGGGAATACGTGCAAATACGGTAACACATTCTGTCATGGCCCATGTGGCTTTGCGGTGCCCATCTGTTCTGTGCCTCTGGTTCTGCAAACACTGGCTTTTGTTTGGAGTCTATGCCGCCATAAAAAAAATAACATCATAAAAATAGCAACCCTTCTGCTTGTCGTCTGAATTCGGAATGACGTTGAATCCACTGAACACTGTTTTAAGCCCAGTTTTTTTCTGAGAGAGTACCAAAATAACGAACACTTTTTGGCACTCTCTGGAAGGCTACCAAAGTATGGTACAAATTAGGTCAATGCTGTGTTCATTTCAGGGTGGCACAAACTTCGAGAAAATGTACGAAATGGCACGGATGAGTCCATCTTAAGGGATCCAAGTGCAATTATAATTTTGAGGATTCACCAAGACATGTTTTGTCTTTCGCCATGTTGCGCTGCTACGATGTCATGCTAGCCATATTCCGCTGACACACCCCAAAAAAACAAACAAGACTGATCTTATTTTATCGATCCATCTGAACTGCCCCACAAAAGAACATATTGTTATATTCAATTTGAAAACAGCCAAAGCCAGGATTTAAAGCCACCGTCGACCGATCCAAACAAAAACACTTAATCGGTACGTTTACTTCGCTTTCTTGTTAAACCGTAAATGTCAGTCGGTCTGTACAGCAGTTGATTCTTAAGTGATTGGAGCTTGCCTGCTCCCAGCTCTTATTATGCAGCCTGTTAGACGTACGCTGAGAAAACAGAAAGTAGCCCAGCAGGAGACGTTTGCAGATCAAACCCCATAAAACAAAGATGTGGGAGGGCGGTTCACAAATCGGGTCTGTTAACTACACAACGATGAATGAAACGTGCGTGCGCTTTCGCTTCCAGCACTTTGATACACTCCCAAACGCAAGTCGCCCTCAGCTTCTATTCATTCATTATTAGTCATCCTCCATTAGCCTTCATTTGTGCAGACCAAATGCATATCTAAGAAGAAACAAATCGGATTATACCTCCTGCTTTCAGAGAGAGGAAAAACAACATTTTCATGAGCAAGTTTTGCTGGGTGCATGAATTGTTGCTGTTTATATTTTAATAAAGCAGCGTGGGTTAATTGGATTTGACATGATGAAACCTGTTTTTTTTTCCTTCTTCTTCCATTAAATCAAAAGAAGCGCGCGTCCACGCCGGGGCGGTGATTGATGGCTCTGCTTTAATTGTCTATTAAAACGCAATTACAAGCTGTTGTTGGGACGAGCCAGGGGGACGTTCCCAAATAAAGTCACCCGACAAAATGTCTCAAAGTGGCCATGAAAGACCAACAACCACAAGCTACAGCAACTTCTCTATGACGGTCACACTAGTGAAGAAAAAAACAAAAGCTGTGTTGCTGCTAGTTGTGCCTAAAAGTAGCAGTTGTTTGAATGTTTCTATTACCATAACATTTATGTTAATTTCTGTTAGCTAGCTATAGCATTTCACAGTATGTTACAATTATGCTGGAAAACTTTTGTCAGACAAACTGATATGGTTTGGTTAAACATTTTTAATATTATTAAATAGGTCACCTACAATCAATTGAGGGTGACAACTCCAAAAAAGTGTGCTTTGTCTCTTATTTGGAGAACTGCACTAGAGAGAGAATGAGAACGGGTGCTAAGAAATATTTTTCAAGTCTGTTTCAATGTCCCTATTTTATATTTTCACCAGTTGCATGCGTTTATAATGTATTCGCTGTGATAAACGGGGATTAGAAGAAATTGATTTCTGTCCATAATAAATCAAATATGATTCCAGTGCTCAAGTCATGGGAATAGGATAGGTCAGCACCAAGATGTTTGTTGATTACGCAGCTTGACATGAATTCTGCTAACGTCAGGCAAGGAGAAGTGCCCCCCCCACCCCTTTTTTTCTCTCCATTCTTTCTTCAGAAGAGCCCCAATCATAATTAACTAAGGCAATTTCTAATTAGCAAGTGAATAAATGCAGCCAGCAAAGACTGATTGGTTCATTTTCTTCAACCACCCACCACCTGTTTTGCGCGAATCATTACCCAATTTGTTCATTTTTATCTCTTCGCTCTCAAGGATACGTTAATGGCTGAAGAGGCCAGAGAGGACATTTGGAAGATTCTTCCCTTCCTGCCTTGAGTTAACTGGAGTTAAGCCCATCTGTTTCACGCGTGACCCTGCATACAGTGTGTGTGTGTGTGTGTGTGTGTGTGTGTGTGTAAATGAAGTGGGATACACACAAGACGATACCTAAATGAACATCACATGCTTCTTCATCACATAATAAGTGGACAAAAGGAGCAATAGGAAAGGCAACGAGCACAGGACAGGCCGCAGAGACACTTTGATAGACACTTACCTGACAATCACCTGAATTCTTTGTACAACCACACTCCACAGGTGGACCCTTAATTGGTGGGTGTGGCCGAGTCACTGCATGGGCTACTACAATTTTCACGACCTCTGCATGACTTCATCGCCACCAGCTTTGGGTGACGGCGGTGAGGGTCACGGGTGTCTCGCCCCGAGTGTGCCGCCGCGTTAATGATGACTGATGCGCTCCAATTAGACGTGCTGACAGGCCCGAAAGTGTCGTGTCATTAATCAAAGGAGTGGCGGGTGCAAAGAGAATATCGCAGCGTGATTTATGACTCCCTCGCCTCCCCCTTCTGCTCATCGCTGTCTAATCATCTTCTTCAAACTTGTGCTTGGGACATTCAGGTAAGCACGCAAAACCAGTAGTGACACCACAGCTGTGTAAGCAATCCCCACGTCAGCCACATGAGATGGAACATTTGGGGATACACAGCTAGAAATGACAAAGAAAAACCCAACAACTACGCAGTCTCCACTTTGCTGCAGCGGCTCATTTATTGCTGCCCTTAGTATCCTCTTGGATAAAAAGCAGATTTGACATTGCCACGTTAGTGCAACATCTGAGGATGTAGGGCTAGAAATGACAAAAGTTTACCAATTTGACAATCTCCACTTTGCTGCAGTGGCCCGTTTGATTGCTGCCCTTAGTATCCTCTTGGATAAAAAGCAGATTTGTCATTGCCATATGATGTTACTGCAACATCTGAGGATGCACAGCTAGAAAGGACAAAAATAAACCAACTCCACAATTTTCAGTTTGCTGCGGCCCATTCTATTGTTGCCCTCAGTCTCCTCTTGGATAAAAAGCAGATTTGTCATTGCTGTATGATGTTACTACAACATCTGAGGATGGACAGCTAGAAAGGACAAAAATAAACCAACTCCACAAGTTTTAGTTTGCTGTGGCCCATTCTATTGTTGCCCTCAGTCTCCTCTTGGATAAAAAGCAGATTTGACATTGCCACGTTAGTGCAACATCTGAGGATGCAGAGCTAGAAATGACAAAAATATACCAACTCCACAATGTTCAGTTTGCTGCAGCGGCCCATTCTATTGTTGCCCTCAGTCTCCTCTAGGATTAAAATCAGATTTGTCATTACCATGTTATTGTAACATCTAAAGATGCAGAACTAGAAATGATAAAAATATCCCAACGCCACAGTGCTGCAGTTGAACTGGATCGGGCTAAAACAATTTTTTTTCACTACCCTTTAACACTTTTCATTTTAAATTACAACAGTCTAAAACAAACACCTGATTGTTTGTAGGTATCTGGATGAGCCACCACCCACTTGGAAGTCCTTGGAAATAAGCCTGGGGGAGGACAGCCCGAGTCACATGCACATCAGGCCGGCCGCCGTTCTGCCAGAGCGGCTCACCGCAAAGCAGCGTCATCGCACTAACATACAGAGACAGCCCTCACTGATGCGGATGGGGGAGGCCGGGAAAGGGGGTGGGGTTTGGTTGGTTGGTAGGTTTTGGCAGGCAGGCAGGCAGACGTTGGGTAAACGGACAGGAGGGGGGGGGGGGGGGGTCAGGTTGGGGGTGGGGGGGGAGCAGTCCATTCTGTACTCACATAGTCTGAATCCGCTTTGGAATCGTAGTATGAAATGGCATTCTCCTGTGCAGAAAAGGAAGAGTGAAAAGACAAGCTGATGAGAGGAGATATAGCAGCGCTTATATCAGCCTCGAATCCTGGAAGTGGGTAAGCGAGGAGAGAGAGAGAGAGAAATTGTCATGGTTATATTCTGTCATACATGCGAGAATATAATCAGCATCACAGAACACAGGAGGAGTAGTGTGATGTGCAATGACAAAGAAGTCGTTGCTGAGGACGCACTCCGCCCCCAAAAAGGATGTCATGTGTCTGGCAAGTCAATGTGATACATGTTTGTACAGTGATTGGGACACTGTACAAACATGTTACGTGACTCAGTGATGTGATATTTTATGAAAAATGAAGCATGACACTTTTGGATATATTATGGAAAATTGACATCAAGTGTGAAATGAAACAACTAAGTACTTTTTTGTTAGCCGTCCACCGTTATGTAATACTGGGGCTAATTTACATACAGTTATAACTAAGCGTTTCAGCCCATGACAGCTAGGCTAGGTGAATATCCAGCGCTACTTTCAAGTGACTGCTAGCGCCAGACTAGACTGTCAAAAACACTATCATGCAAAAACTCCCACAGGTGTGTGACGCCCCTGTTATTAGGTCAAAGCCAAAAGGTAAGCAGAGCTGCGCTGAATTTTGTTGATTGAACAGATTAGCATTAGTGAACAGCATTCATATCTGATGGTAAAGTTGGTGACGTGTAGCTGTGGTGGAATTTGTGTGTGTTATGTATGAAGTGCTGCCTCCATGAGTGAAAATGTGTCTTATCATATTGGCTTTGTGCATTGTGCTATTCCACACTCTGGGCTATTGCCTAAAGGGTTATTGATTAAAGCACGCAACATACACCATAATGTCCCCTTTAACTCCTTTGCCCCCAAAAACGTATAAAAACGTTCTATTTTAAATATTGCTATGGTCCCAAAAATGTATTTATAAGTTTTTTTTAAATGTTTTTTTTTAATGCTAGAGCATACAGAGGGCTTTGATGCAGCCTCTGAACTGAAGAGAACGCTTAAAGCAATGGTAGTTATTTAAAAAAAAAAACGGCCAGCAGGTGGCACCAGAGCGTAAGAGATCAACCAGGGCCATGTTGCAAAAAGAGTCTTTTCTCCAGTGTTTTAAACTTAGCTATATTCTAAGGCTAATTGCTGCAAAATGGAAACAGATGGAAATTTGTTTCCTGACGAAAGAAGAGACTTGAATCTTTCTTTTTGCAAAATCAGTCAAAATCCAGTAAAACAGCCGGGCGCAAAGGGGGTCGCTTCAGTAAAAATGGCTGGGAATGAATGAGTTAATAAGTTGATCAACGTCAAGTAAACATTGCTGAAAAAAACTTTGCGCAAATAGCGGCAACGTTTCGAGTCAATCATTCACACACTGTTTATATGCAACAAAAATAAAAACGTGTTTGAATGTCAATAGGATCATGTGAGATGATATGCATTGAAAGCATGTCATGGTAAGGCTGGAAGATGACATCACTTCCTGGGCATCCAATAGGAACTTCTGGCATTGGTATGATATCTCGAATTTGTAATTTGTACTAATTTGTAGTCCATCGCTAACCTAATGCATCATAGTCATAATTATTGTAAACATTTGTATGAAAATGCGTCCATGACCAAATCAACAATCCAATAAGAACAGTAAATACGATAGTAAGTGAACTTCAAGTTCATAACCTCAAAATGTCGTTAAATCCAGCCCCCCTTGTATTGTTTTGTAGCACTCCCACATTGGCGTTCAAATTGTTACTAGAATCTTTCCAAACAGTCATTTGCGGTTGCTGAATACATTAAGCAATCAGCACCCGAGGCCCCGCCGAGCTTTTTGAAGGTTATTTTTTCGGCATGGTGTCCACTTTACAGGGGGGGGGGGGGGGGGCTGACAGTTGACGACTTCAAGGGCACCGCAGTGATGCGGAGGTGGTCCGGTGGTTGCGGTCTGACGAGGGCAGACTTCATCGCAAATCTGGCCTTCCTCTCCCGCTTTTAGCCCAAGAGTAGCCTTTCCCCTCCGACGGGGCCTCGGCTCGCCTCCGGTGCTAATCTGAGAGTCAGTCACCAAACGGATCCCTAACAAGCTCAACCAAGGAGCACGGTGTGATCAAAACGAAACATGGGGCGGAGTGGCCTTTGGATGACGGTTCTGGAAAAGGAGGGCAGACACGTCTCCAAAGATCTCGCCAAATCTTCCCGGCTCTGTCGGAGGGATCAGAAAAGGAGGTTGCGAGGAGGGGAATGCGACGCCAGCGCCGAGATCAGAACGGATCACTCAGGGAGTACGTTGGGTTCAGTCGCCGGGTCAGAATGGCGGCTCAGGTCGGGGGGGGACGTGACTACGGAGGATGGGGAGATTGAGATGGGTGGCGGGGTTGGCGGCTGCCAGGTACTAAAAATAGCCTCTGCAGCGGGAGATGAGAGACAGGCTGGAAGAGAGAGACACGGTGGCAGGGATGTTGTGTCTGCCAGCAGGATTGATCCACAGCCCAGTTCTGCTTAGACTGGGTGGGGCCTCACTTACAAAGAGTCCAATCTCATTCATTGTATGTCAATATTTATAAGCACTTCCTGTAAACTTAGTTTGAAATTAAGTGTTACATACAAAAAAAAAAAGGTATCTTGACTTGTCATTTGGCAAAATAACAACAACAAAAAAACAAAAAATGCAAGACCATAACACATTAAAACAAACTATTTTTACTGGTGAAAGAAGAGTGTTTTCCTTTAGGTTCCAAAATTCAATAATAACAGAACACAATATCGTGTGGCTTTTGAAAGATAAGTCAAAATGCTCTAAAATGGCTGTTAACTCATTTGCTCCCCAAAACGTATACATACGTTCTATTTTAAATGTTTTAAATGTCCCAAAGACGTATTTATACGTTTTTATGTTGTTGTTTTTTATGCTCGAGCATACAGAAGGCTTTGATGCAGCATCTCAACTGCAAAGAACGGTTGAAGAAAATGCACAAACGGCCAGCAGGTGGCAGTAGAGCAAAAGAGATCCACCAGGGCCATGTTGAAAAAACATTTACTCACAATTCTAAATAGATTTGTGAATAATGATGAAACTTAGCAATATTCTAATGCAAAATGGAAACAGATAGAAATTTACTTTTTTTGTCCTGATGAACAAAGAGACTAATATTTCTTTTGGTAGGTTCCATGTTTTTATAGCAATAGAACACAATATTCTGTGAGCCTTGAAAATCAGTCAAAATCCAGTAAAACAGTCAGGAGCGAAGGGGATTGCTTCAGTGAAAATGGCTGGGAGTGAATGAGTTAAAAAGGAAATCGTCGCCTGAGCAATTGTGATGTCATCTTCAGTCGACTGCAAGGGGCAAAATGGCCGCCCCCTGAGATGGATAAAAACGGCTGGATTTTGCTTCAAAACTCATATTCTACAAATCTAATATTAATCAGAATGTCATGTTAAGACTAGTGACTCCACATATAACATATTATTGTCAAGAAATGTTTAAGGTTGACTTTGAACTGCTTTGAAAATGGCTGGCAGTGAGCACACGGTATTTCTTATGAAATGCTACAGTATGGCTCTACAATCTGGTTAGGGGTTTTCAAAGGTTGAGTCGTTTGACTTGACTCTTTTCATACTTGTTGGACAGAAATATTAGAAAATGAATACAGGTTGTTAAAATGGAAACAGTATGGCCACTTTTTGCAGTTTCTGCGTAGTCTCTCCAGGCTGAGGGTTCGGGTTAAACACACTTTTTATATAAAGCTACACAAACACACGCGCACAAATAAAATCCACACAAAGCCCCACAAATTCCCAGTGGCACACAACCCGCTATCAATAAATTAAATCCATCATGCCAAGTGGACTCGCAAACACCAAATAGCAGACAAACACTGAGGGACCGAGTGATGATCCCGGGCCCCCCTTCCCTTACATCACTTTTTCTTTATGATCCAACGTTATCTCTTTCCTGTGTTTGCTCCATCTGTCCTCCTCCCTGTGCCTTATCGCCATCTTTCTGAATGTCCCCCATCCCTAACCCCCTCCCCTCCCCTCCCTCAACAGCAGTCTCCCCTGCAAATTTCAGATTTGAGCAAAAGCAGCAGCAAGCAAGCGCACAGGTACGATGCCTACTGTTGCCATGGGAACCGACCCTTTCCTCTTGAGCAGAATGTCTCTTTGCCGGGGTTAGAATGTTTGCTGTTTTGTTTGTCTGTCCGTCTATCTGACCAGCTGTCTATGGCTTTTGTAGGCTTTATTATTATAATTATTTATACCTTTAAATATAGTCAAAAGACCGTTGGAATGATTGAAAACAACATTGTAAAATGTCTGACACAAAGTCCCCTTTCTGAGTTCTGATGAGTTTTCAAGCAAATGATATTATCTGACGAAGACAATTTCAGTAAATATAAAAAAACGCTTGAGGATTTTTTTTTTTTGCTCGTTTATTTGGTGTGAATGGTTGTGAAGACAGACAAGCTAGCCGTAGCAATGCTAGTAACATGCTGCCAACGTGGTGAGAAGTCAAAATATGAAAATAAAATCTTCCTAAACACAGTAATACATGGACATGGACATCAGTGCCTTGAAACGCTTTTATTTTGAAGCTGTTTGTGGCAGCGCATGGTAGCATGGGGGCTAACTTAACTGCTTTTCCCCGAAGTTGGATAGTCGCAGCCCAGTTTAAGTTGAAATTGACATGACAAACTGTTGCCACCGACGTCAACACAATGTCGTCCTGAAATCACGTTCCATCGTCAATTAAGGATGTTAAAAAATGAATTAATTACAATGACATTGTAGAATATGACGCCTGTTCCAAGCGTTAGCGGCTAGCTGCTAGCTGCTAAGCAAGTGCCCCATATAGCCTGGCAGGAAAAGTCGGATTTCTTTTTAAAGGCAAAACTGGCTCTACCTACTTTAATTCTGACAGCCTGTTGCTTACTGACTCTTTTTATTATTATTTTTTAAACAAACCAGACTTAGTCAAATATGCTGTTTTAGCTGACAAAATCGCTCCTGTGGTTCTGACGTCAAAATTAAAAGTCCAAAATCACACTTAATCATGTTTCTCGAGAAGAAAATAGTTTGCTGCTATACAGTTCAAATTCAGGGAAAGAAAGTTAATATGAAAAAATGAAAACCAATAGGTTATTCATTAAGTAATATGTCTTATTTTCGCTTGTGTATTATTCATAATTGCTCTTTTAACCAAAAATATTTTTGTCTTCTATCAAAATGCTCTGTTATTTAACAAAATTGGGAAATATTTTTTGGATTTAAAAGAATCGAATCATTCCACTTTGAAATATATTGACATACTCATCGAATCGCTTTTTTATCGAGATACATGTTAGAAAGAAATGGCACATTTACCATAATGACAAATTCATTCAACTGCATATAAAATGACAACAAATATAGTCATTGCGTCATACTCTCTTAAACCATACCATATAATACCATATGGAATCAAATCGTAATCCGAGTCGAACCGAATGGAATCATTCCAATTTCAAACCGAACCGTCCTTAAATCATTTCGCACACAAAACGATTTCTCAACAGGCTGACATGGAAAGGTTTGACATTTGAATGTGACAAGCGCTCAATCACTGGTGGAGACAGATTACAGTCATATTCATATCTCCTCCGGACACCTGCTAATGATTTTATAATTAGAGAACACACTCCTCTGCGCCCCGGCGCCGCTCGGGCGCGTGCGCACATGCATGCAGACACACACACACACATATACACACTCCCCCCCCCCCCCCCCAAATGACACCCTCTAGCCTGGCCCCGATAGACTCGCAATCATTCCCAGCGCCAGGTTGCCTAATGGAAGCTGACATTATATCAAACACAATGAAGGATTTCATTTAGTGCTCTTCATTAACCCGCACGTGCAGGCTCATGACAAACACACACAGGTATACTCACAAAAAAAAATAACCGAAAAAAAGTAATAAACAATATTTGACTGAAATGTTCTTTTTGAATACAGAGGTTAGCATGAGCTAACAGTGTTAGCTTCTGATAAGCGGAACGTTTTACTTGGCAGAAGGTTGTATTTATGTTTAGTGATGTTAGGGCTGATCGATTAGGAAGAAAATATTAATCACGATTAATTTGGTAATAATTGAAATCACGAATAGAACAATCATTAAGACAAATACATTTCTTTGAAACACTATAATTATGCAAGTTCCTTTTGGACCAAACAACATTCATTAAATTAGTCATTTTAAAAAATAAAAAAGGTGCAAATATATGTTATAACAAAAATAAATAAATATAAATAAATAAATAAATAATAATAACTAATAAATAAATATATAAATATAACAACTCAGATTTTGTATTAATAATCTTTTATTTTTGTTTACGATTATGCCAAATTTGTAATTGTGGAGTGTAATAATTGAAATTGTAATTGGATTTTGATTAATTGCACAGACATAAGTGATGTGTCATCGTGTATGAAGTGCTGCCTCTACGAGTGAAAATGTGACATGCTTTTATTGTCTTTACACACGCATTTGTTTTCACCATTATGGGTTATTCTCTTGTAGCAATGCAAAGGCTCAGCTTCTGGTCGTCATGGTAACAAAAGCCAAATCTGCCATTGGCTCAACAGTACATGGGGTGGATGGGATCACAGTTGCTGGCTTGCAAGAGACACATTGAAAAATATTTTTGAGTAACCGCCCTCAAAATGTGTCCGTTTTTTATTTATGAAAATTTTGTACAAAATTGTCATAGTCTTGGCATTAACCTCCCCCCACTTGGCTTTTGTCTGACCCTTGGCCCGTTTTCAAAATGTCCTCTATCCAATCGCCCCGTGTCAAAGGCGATGAGGCACTCGGAAATGTTAGCCATGGAGCCAACATGCCTCCGGGCCAAGCATGCGTGCGCACGCACACACACACACCTCGCCGAGACGCAAAAGCATTCACACATGACTGACATGCAATTCCAGACGCTGAATTAAATGTATAGGAAAACAAGGACACCCGCAACAAGGGAAAAACATCAAATAGGGATTTTTTTTCCTTTTCAGTCTTATTTCAAGTTTATTACATCACGCGTGTGAAGGTGAGCTTCTTGTGATGTATCATTTTTCAAACGTGGATATGAGTCCGATCTGAAAACCCTTTACCTCCTTTGATCTTATTTTTTTGTTTGTTTGTCCTTTCCCGATGCCAATTTGGAATTTTAATCACATTGATCACATCCTGTCCATCTTTTTCTCATCTACAGTGGAGCCCATCCCACTCGTCCAATACAGCATTATTAAAAAGTCCATCATTAGGTGAACGGTATGGGATTTTTTTAAAGAGGTTTTAGGTGAACTAATGAATACACACACACTCGCACGCACGCACACACACATAATCACCCACATACAAAAAAAAAAAAAAAAAAAAGGAGAGCAAAGATGATGACATGTCAAATCGGTAAAATTACCGAATGAACAATACTGAGCTCTCCAGAAAAAAAAAATAAATAAAAAATTAAAAAGTCCATCCATCCATTATCACACTTTTCCAAAATAAGTTCTATGAAATATCAACCACTAAAGCCTGGAATAAATTATTTGGAACTGAAATATAAGGGGTGAAAAAAAAATCATAACAAATCTAAAAATACAAAGTTTAAATATCACCCAGGACTTCAAATCCACATCGAACTCTCTTTGTAAACTAGGGTGTAAAAAATGCACGTTTTTTTCTACCTTCTTTCTCTCTCACCCGACACCTTCGCTAAAAGCATCGGAATCAGTTTGCGCGTATTCCGCTCCGACGATAAGGAACGAGGGGGGCTTTGCCCCGCTGCACTCCGGGAAACGTCGCCATCCCATTGTTGGCTGACAGGGCTCGATTGAGGAGCCGGGTTTTAACGCAGATAGCATCGCATGGACACCGTGTCAGATAATAAAGAAATAAATAACGAGAAAGCCAATAGAAAGCAAGACACGCGTGCCGACGCCTACTAAACAAAGATCTGGGGGGGGGGAGACAAACAAGATAAACAGAGCATGCTGTGAATAGTCAAGATATCACCGGGTTCCAGAGGGACCGAGCCAATGCAATTATCCTCAATCAGGTGAAATAATTATTTGATCCCCTGCTGAAGTTTGCCGCCACAAACCCGGGCTAAATCCTTCAAGTTTCTCTGCTGCTGCTTGGAAACCCCCAAGATTAAGCACAAGTTCTGGATTGGGTTGAGGTCACAAAGCAGGTTCAGTGAGAAGAAAATCCTAAAAAGTGGGAATCACTGTGACTTCCGTTTTCCGGAAAAGAGGTAACTCTAGCCTGTTTCATAAAAAAAAAAAAAAAAAAAAAAAAGTTCATTTAACTCTTTGACTGCCAAAAACGTTAAATAACGTTTAATAAAATCCTATGGAGGAGTGCCAAAGACGTTAAAAGACGGTTTTTTTTTCAAAACAGAGGTGAAACTAACCATTTTCTATTGTTGATTACTGAAAAATGGAATAAGGTAGAAACAGACTTTTTTTTCTGATGAAAGATGAGAGTCCAATCTTTCATTTGGCAGTATGTGTGTTTCCATACTCCAAACACATAATTTTCTGTGGATCTTGAAAGATCAGTCAAAAATGCTTAAATCGGCAGGCACCGACGGCATCCCTTTTCTGAAAACGTCTGGCAGTCAAAGAGTTAAGATACGGTCAGTTACCATGGCAACAGTGTCCATGACTCAAACCTGGCAGGTTTTTCCACAATCAACCTCGAGGTTTTCTCTGTCCCCGCCTCCTTTTAGCCACACATGACATTTCATTTCCTCATTCATAAAGTCCGCTACGGCGAGTTTTTGCGTAAATACGCTTATAGTCTAGCGTAAAGTCCACTTTTGTCACGAACTTGGCATGTCCTTTTGACAACGACCCTATGGATGAAGGTGGCGATTTATTGCGCGGGGGAATTAAATATTTGTGGCGAGATTGTGCAGAGATACTGCATGCTGGCATTATCTTTTTGAGCGGCACCGTTTCACATCACACTCTTATCATCTCCTTCATATACAACTTACCCAACAGCATATATTGTGTGTTTGCCTCCACTTTTTTTCTTTATAACCGTTTGAATAATTTATATTTCTTCTTCAGTCAAGTCCACTCCTACCCCACAGGATTGCACCTAAATGAAATGAATTAATGAGCTAAGCAATTCAACAGGTTTCCCCTGTAATATTATTGTGGTTGTAAATGACTACATTTAAATTTACGCTTCACGCCGCCTTCCTCTACGGGGAGCCGCTGCGGTGTTGCACTTTTTTTCCCCCCAAATTCGCCATATGATCGCATTCATATTTTCAGTAATATATAATAATATTTTCAAGCAAAGGGCAACCACAGACTGACCACAGCAGGCCTATACTTCAACTGTTTTTTTTTGTTTTTTTTAGTGTCCGGAGTCCCAACTATCTTCAAATAAACAACA
The DNA here is from genome assembly GCF_051991255.1 of Vanacampus margaritifer. Classification (NCBI taxonomy): domain Eukaryota; kingdom Metazoa; phylum Chordata; class Actinopteri; order Syngnathiformes; family Syngnathidae; genus Vanacampus; species Vanacampus margaritifer. The sequence continues at coordinate 6,019,816 of NC_135439.1, read as the reverse complement.
AGTTCCTACTTGTGTACTTTAAATCTGCTCTCATATCTTTCTCATGATCATGTTCACTCCACGAGGCAAGATAACGCCAAAAATGGTCTCCCTCTCACCAAGCCCATGATTTCGAACCCGGCTCCAACCAATCTCATCTCTGAGATGTTTTGACAGCTCTTTAGGTCTTTCCCGTGATGGCGTCCAGATTTGAAGGTCAGAAATGGATTCCTAGAAGGGGCGCTTTTTATACTCATGATGAGTTGCCGACAGGAGTGCCGGGTCATCGCTTGATTGCGCACAGCCGTGTGTCACATGGGCGCGAGCCAATTTGAGCCACAAATGCCGCCAGAGGTTCAAATACTTCTTTCACTTGAAATGCTGTCATGTTCTTTGTTTCTGTCTGCCGGTGACATCATCTTTCGTTTCTTTCATTTAATCTGGTTCATTGGTGGGCGGAATCTTCTTGCTCTTTTGGTTTTGTAAATCCTAGTATGATTGCATGATTGATTTGACAATTTTTGGATTACCAACCATAAAAAATCCCTTTTCGTGAGTGAACTTACAAATCGTAAAGATCTGCACTTAATAAGGTAGAGACTCTCTACCCAACCAGCTAAAGAAGCTTTATAGGGTACATGGAACAAAATGTATCCTCCCATTTTATGTGAGGCGCTGAATAGCATTTCATTTTCCAGAGTATTTTTTTTTCCCTCAGCCATTTTACTGCTGCCAGGGCAAAGAGTGTGAAGAAGTCAACCCACCCCCCCCCCCTTCCACCCCTTCTCTAAAGGCCGCCTCCGAGTGGGCCAATCAACAATCAAACCTCAGCTAAAAGGAAACCTGTTATTTTCGACCCCGTAATCACTTGCATCAGATTCCTTGCCGTCCTTCACATTCAAATGACAAGAGGAAAGCTGCCTTTGACATTACGCGCACAGCTGTCGCGCAATTTGCACCAAAGGATGCGCGGCTTAACCAGTGCAAAAAGTACAATGACACATGCTAGCGACAAACACTTCATAATGCCTGTAAACACCAGCCACAACATTGTGACTGCTAATATTCAGGACTCTCTCAGGTAACCAAAATTGAGACACAGCTATCTGAGATTATTTTATATTATTTATTTTATAAAAAATACTGTTTAAATTAGCACCCAACTGAACCCTATATTTTTGCAAAGGCAGAATATTTGATGTAGGATATTGTTAACAATACACGGTAGGGGTGTGCATCTTTGAATTTCTCACGATTCGACCCCGATTTTTGGGTGTGCGATTTGATTTAGAATTGATTTTTGATTAAGAACGATTTTTGATTTAAATTGATTTGACTGACAATGATTTTTGCTTCAATTTACAGATGTTCAAGGAATCATAATGATCTACGCCAGTCTGACTCGCTAATGCTAATCAGCGCTCTACTTTTATCACTCAAAAGAACGGCTCCACGCTGCAAAAAAAACAACTTTTATTGGAATGACTTGATCGTGACTTTTTCCTTCTACTCGCTAATGTGGCTACAACTTAACAGTGTATCAGACCGCGTGGAACCACACTGCCGCTCAGTGGCCAAACCTGGTACAACATGAACAGCGCTCCCAATAAAGGCACACACAAACAAAGGGAAGATAGTATAAAATAATTGAAATAAAATCGATTTTGGGACGTTTAAAATTGATTCAGAATCGTACTAAATGAGAATCGTGATTCTTATGAGAATCGATTTTTTGGCACACCTCTAATACGGTGTCCGTAAAGTTTCTTTACAATTTAACATTATATCAGTCGGGGGCAGCATAACTTGATGCTACCAAGTTTTCTATTCCCAACCTGCACCTTCTACCTGAATTTCTTAATCATATATAAATCTGTTCATGTCGACTAATAAGGCTAAATCTCTTCCAGTTGTTTCATGCAGAAACGGCTAAAGGAACCAACTGATATTTTGCAGTCTTTTAATATTTGCTAAATTGTTCAAATCTGTCCCAAATTGTTATTGGCGTTGGGCTATTTACGACCCTGCTGCGAACCAGAGGGGGGGAGCCAAGAGGCCACAGGTTCAGACTTTCAAATAACATTTCATGGCTGTTGGTTATGTGTGTATGAGAGCGTGCAGAAATAAGAAAATCAAGCAGAGCAGAGGCATGGCTTGCTGGATTTCACTTGCTTATTGATTGTCATCTCCTGTGAAGCGGGGCCATCGATCGATGGGATTTAGACATGGGTGGGGGCCGGGGGGGTCTATCCACCATCCCTTCTGGCTAACACGCTGCATTACTGCATACACACTGATGCCTACACTTTTCTCTTGGTTATATTCTAGATATTGACTGATGTTTTTTTTTTTCCAGTGCCGATACAGATAGTGATTATTGGTAGTCATGGAGGCCGATAACCGATATTTGGAGCTGATAGTCATTTTCAGTACAAGGGAAAATATTGGTGTCAACATTTAAAAAAAATCAAAATCAACTCAATGGGCGGCCATTTTGTCACTTGCTGTCGACTGAAAACGACATCAAAGTTACTCAGGGCCAATCATGGCTCACCTGTTTTCTGAATCTGAGCCAACAATCTTCTGATTTCTCCTGAAGCAGAGCAATACAAGGTGAGGTGTGAAAAATAAAAATAAAAATATGGGGATGAAATGTTGTATTTTAACCTTTAAGATTGCCACTTAAGAAAAATAACAGTGCTCTCCGATCAAGATTAAAATGATCTCTGTACAATTACCACGGCAACCGGATCTAACGTCTGGAAAGCTGAGGAAGAAGGGAAAGGCTACTGTAATTAAAAAGAAAAAGAAAAAACGTCTACCGGCTTGTCATTTTCCTCAGGTAGCTCCCATGTCATTATTTCCTTTTCCAAAACAGATGGAAGTCCATTCTGTGTTTGGGGAATGAGTGATAACATTGTTTATGGGCTGCCTAAAACACTGCCTAAAAAAAAAAAAAAAAAGGAGATTACCCACAGAGGAAATTGCCGGAGTTTATTTGTGATGTGGCCATGCTTATTGCGGTTTCAAAACAGCCACACCGTATTTCAAAGCAGCGCCGCACAAACCCGACTCTACGGAATTGTTTATAAAGCCTTGATGGAGACGCTGCTGACACAACATGTTGGGCCGCTATCACACTCGTCTACACTTTTGCTGCAGGATGTCCGCGTCCAGTTTTCACATCGCGGGACTGCAGCGAACGCACTCGGGGCAAGATTACTGGTTAGTGCGTTCTGAGGTTCTGGGTTCGAATCTATGCTCGGGCCTACTTACGTATGTAGGGTGCTTTTCTCTCAGTGTTTCCTCCCACATGCCAAAAACATGTATGCTAGAGTCATTGAGGACTTTTAGAGCATTTTGACCTTTTGAAAACACACAGGATATTCTGTTTAATACCTCGCGATTCACATGTTTCTGAATCCCCCCCCACCCTAAATATTTTTTCAATATTTTTATTAATCTAATCATTTTTAATCTTTTCAATATATTTGTCATTAAAAAAAAAAAGTAGTTTGATTTATTTTGTTGTTTTATTTTTTGGGGACAATCCTTGACTTTCGTGTAAAACACATGTTGGCGGTTTATCAGCAATTTTGAAGAATTTTTGGGGTTAAAAAAAAAGTGTCAATGCTTGAGGATTCACTGTACACCAAATCTAACAAATGGAAGAATAGACTCTCATCGTTTGATTCTGCCCTTTTCCGTTACTTAACTCTTTGACTGCCAAAAACGTTAAATAACGTTTAGTAAAATCCTATGGAGGAGTGCCAAAGACGTTAAAAGACGTTTTCTTTCCAAAACAGAGGTGAAACTAACCATTTTCCATTGTTGATTACTGAAAAACGGAATAAGGTAGATACAAACTTTTTTTTCTGATGAAAGATGAGAGTCCAATCTTTCATTTGGTAATATGTGTGTTTCCATAGTCCAAACACATAATTTTCTGTGGACCTTGAAAGATCAGTCAAAAATGCTTAAATCGGCTGGCCACCCACGGCATCCCTTTTCTGAAAACGTCTGGCAGTCAAAGAGTTAATAATCAACATTATAAAAAAGGAAGTCACAAAGTGGGCTTATCTCATATCTAAAATGGTAGATTGCTGCCATCTAATGGTGGCTGTGCATCAGTAAAGTTGCCTCTAAGCTTGAAATTTACAGTGGGGGACCATCAGACCCGCCCTTACCCATCCTCGTTGATGTATACTCGTCAAAAGTAGTGAACAAACTGATGAGCATAAGTGAGTGAGTGAATAACTCACTCAGGCGAAACAAAATATAAAAAGGAATAATGTCATCAAGATAACTGCCATCTTCCTTCTTTTCTTTCGATTTCACCACATAGAATGTGACTGATGTATATTGTTGCTAATGGAGCTGGTATCTGTGAGGGGCTCGTATGAGAGTGGCCAACACGATTTCTCCCTCTGAAGGGCCAATTATCGCAAATGGAGGCTCTGTGAAAGGTCAACCGAACCCATACCCCCCCCCCCCCCCAACAACCCTCCCGCTCTCTACTCGCGGCCCCTCGCGTCACATTTCAGAAAGAAACATTGGTGTCTTAAAGGCGTGTGCTAAATACTGCAGCTGTGACATCAGTGGGAGGTGAAATGTCCGCCCACGGTTTTGGATAACAATCATCATGTTTCGGTTCACCGCAGGCTAAAAGCCGGACGGACGGGCCACTCGTTCATCTCATGGCTGACACACACAGGCGAGCGTTCAAACCCGCATTCACAACAATGGTCAATTTAAAGCAGAGAAAACTTTTTTCCCTTTATGTTTTTTAAACATTAAATTGTGAGTATGTTTCTTATTACCTGGGACGGGTGCGAGGAGTTTGAGATGTAAAGGCAGTAAAAGCGAGGATTATATTTTCACTCATGGAAGCAGCACTTCATTACAAATGTAATTTTTTTTTTTTTATTGTATGAAGTGGTTCAGGATTATAATTTGGGTTACATTTAATAGTCAGGTTTCCATCCAATTGTTAAGAATTTTTAAAGCGAATTTACTGAAAATGTGCAAAACGGACATGCGACTTATACCCGTTTCCATCTGTTTTTCCTTTGCGAATATTGAGAGAGGACTCCGCCGCTGTAGGTGGGGGTGTACACCATAGAGATGGGATCCAACAGTAATTTAAAGGAAGAAGAACAGGAAGCGACTGCACCCTGCGATGACGTCGTATTTGTTAGCTTTTGCAATTCTTGATCAACCGTAGCGTTTCTTTGCTGTTTTCCATCTAAAATTGCATGAATATTCGCTTCTTTAATTAATTCCCAAAAGATTTTCGTCGTCCCCCCCCCCAAACATACCTTACTTTATCGCCCGCCATTGCTTTGTGACTACATACGTGAGTGTGACGTAATTTCCGGTCAAAACGTGCGACGTGTATCCGGTTTCCATCGCCAACATTCGCATTTTTCTTTTTAAGATGCGCTTCAAAATCCACCCCCTCTAAGTGTAAAAACCTTTTTGCGAATTTTGGGCCCTTTTTCCATTTCTTGAAATTTCTAATAAAAATGAGTGGATGGAAACACCACTATTGTTTGAACTATCAATATAGTCAATTATAGGCATTTTCGGGATGGGCAAATATTTTTCACTAATGTTCAATATTTGCAGCAGTTCATTGTCCCTTATTATTGTCCACTGGAAGCCACATTGTTCAGCAGCAAATTGTCTGGCCAAGTGGAGCGAAGGCACGAAGGAGTCTGACAGCCAGGAGGAGCGAACACGAGCGTTTGCGGCATCCAGTGATGAAAGGTCTGATTGATTAGCGAGTGATGATTGCACTAAATGGTCTGGAAGACGGCGCCGTCTTTGTTTCGTCTCTTACACTTTGTGCCCTCGCACCTCTCACTCCCTCTCCCTCCGCGCCTGGCTTTGTCACTCCCTTTTGCCAGTTTCATCAAGCCATCAAGCAGGCCCCTCTCCCTCGCTGCTTCCCTAATGGTAGCGCTATTAGCGCTAATGCATTTCAAACGTACAGCGGCTGCCACATCACAATCTGATGGAAATAACATGCCTCTCCGCGATATCCACAATTTCTGTCCTTTCCGCCGGCCAATCTCGTCCGATGTGTTTGCACTTGCCGTCAGCCGTGGCAGGCCCGCGGACTCGATGAGTGCTTGTACGACAAACATTTCTTAATGCAGGGGTGGGCAAATAATATGTACGATACGAGTTCAAAAAACGATCACAACTGCTTTAAATTGACGCTAATTTAATGTTTTGTAAAAACGCTGCCACTATGTTGTCGACAATTATTATTATTTTTTTTTTTTACAGTGTGTTTCGTCAAGCAATGTCGGTCAAGTCATTTCGATTCAATGTTTTCTCATGCGGATTTACAAAAATATATATAATATATATAAAATTCATTACGTTAGCAGCATGTTCATCCTCAGTCAGGAAGTAGCAATAGCCACCTGCTCAATGGGTTTCTAAGCCCATGCTAGCTAGGCTGAGCATCCAGAGCCACTTTCAAGCGATTATTGGTCTCAAACACTATCGCAGAGAAACACTCATCTAAGTAACAACTAAGGATGGACGAGTACCGATACCAGCTAGGTATCAGTATTGGGCCAATATCAGGGCTTATTTCAATGTATCGGTACTCGGGATGGCAGCTGATAACAGTATCAGTCTTCCTCTTGTGGCTGTTTTAGGATCAGGAATTAGAAATTAAAAATGGAAAAAATTGCGAATTAATTTCATGCGATTTTAAGGAAAAATGCTGCATTGGGATATATAGAGCTTTTCCTTTAAAGTCATCTGACATTATTTGGGGGGGTAAAATGTACTTGTGGTATCGGTACTTGGTATAGGTGACCACTCGAGGATTTAATACTTGTAATGGTATCAGTCTGAAAAAAAAGTGGGATCGATCATCTCTAATAACAAACTCCTTGTGTATTTTACATAATTGGCCATTGAAGATGATTTTGATTCTGTGTGGGGTTTTCAATAAAATAATGTTAATCTAATTTGGAATAAGGCAAAAAAAAAACGAGAAAAGTGAAGCGCTGTGAATACTTAGTTGATTCAACTATAGCGGTGAAACAAAAAAAAACGTAAAATTGTTTTTCATTTAAAACGTGTAAAATGCACCAAATCGCGTTGAATTGATCCACTTATACATATCAAATCCTCTTTTATCCGAGAGATATATCTATCTCTATACAGAGGAAATGACAAGTCCATTCAGATGTATGAAAAAAAAAAAAGTCATCGCATCATACCCTCTCAAACTGAGCTATACCGAAGCGAATCATTCCACTTTCAAATCTAACAGTCCTTGAATCGTTTCAAACCCCACATATCGAAAACCGTATCGCCTCAAAGAACTCAAAGGTATCTTAATGCCTTAGAAAAAAATAGTTTAGAGCAAGAAAAATAAGTTCAGTGTGTGTAAAAATGCATTGCCCTCAGTGGTGCGCAGTACACGCACATTCAGCTAATTGGTGGAAGACCGAGAGACCCACAATTGTTTTATGGTCTGATTCCTGAAATAAATAAATAAAAAGTAATAAACAAAGCAATGACACCGCAGTGCCTTTCAAAGTGGGCCTTTCCAAGGGTGCAGTCTCTGCCAACTTCCCATCTACCAAACAAACAAAAAAAAAAAAAAAGAAGGGAATTTTGATATTTGCCTGTGAAGCTGCTCTGTAAGAAAATACAGGTTGCGTTCCCTTTACTGCGTCGCACAGGGATGAGCACCTGACCTTGAGAAATCATCAGCAATCCCGACGCTTTAATGTTCATTTCACACACCATTACATTCCAATGGATTTAAAACCCCGGACGACCATTGCGACGCTTGTTACCATCAACACTGTGACATCCATAATGTGCGGCAGTCAAAGTGCTTGCAACGCGATGGCCGGCCCGAATGCCTGCCACTGCTGTAATAACAGATGGGATGAGGGACGGACGGGCGGGGCAACTTGCGATGTGATGATGTCACCTTTTTCGAGGGACCACTGTGCGGGTTTGACCAGGTACACAAGCGACAATAGAATTACTGAGGCTGCAAAAATGGAATGTGGCACTCGATCGTATAGCTTTCGAGTCTATGTGACACACTGAACGGAACAATTGTGAACCGATTAGCGACTAGCAGTGGACACGAGCAACAGAAAAACTGCTACCGTACTGTTATTTTATATTGACACGCAAACAACAAGATAGACGTGGATTAATAAAACTCTTTAAGATAGGAAACAGGCGAGAATAAAGGCGAGTGTGGATATTTGAGCACATTCATGACTGTGCTCTCCGCGACAGAAACTCTCCACGCTTCGCTTTTTTCGCCACAGAGACATAGGAAATAAAAAAATAAAGTTGTTGTTGCCTGTGATATCAGTATTTTGGATTAGTTGTAACATTTCGACGCCTTCTTAAAATAATCGCCAAAGTCGTTTTTTCCAGATTTTTCAGGAAACACACAAAAAATGAACCATTTGAATCATGAGGAGATGATTTAGGCACAAAAAACAAAAAAAAAAAAAGACTTAGGCAATTATTTTAAGAGGGTGACGATTTTCAACATTGCAATGCTGTTCACCTAGTGGCCGATTTGTGAAGTGACATCGCTAGGTGTGCCTTATAGATTTATTTATTTATTTATGCCCCCTATGCTTACAACAATGAAGGTATGAATTACAGGAAGAACATTTTATTGATTTACAATACTTTATTGTATTATATATATGTATTATTGTATATACAATTACTTTATTTGTTTGATTTAACGAGAGAAAAATCAGCTAATTTTTTTTGGTCTGGTTGGGGCGGATTGTTTGAATTTCATTATTGTTGTCTTATGTTGTAATGCCTTAATGTGGTGGTGGAGGAATAGACAAAAAGCAGGGGGGGGGAAATTGCTGATATTTGGACTACTTATTACCTTCTTAGCTCTAAGCCAGGGGTGCTCAAATTCGGTCCTCGGGAGTCCCTATCCAGCCTTTTTTCCATGTATCCCTAATGATCAGCTAATCAGCAAGCTTTGCAGAAGCCTGATAACGATCCTGATCATGAATCAGGTGTGTTAGTGGAGGAAAAACATGGAAAACAGGCTGGATAGGGGCTCTCTCCAGGACCGAACTTGAGCACCCCTGCTCTAAGCCAATTAAAAGCTCCGATATACAACTGTGACATATAACGAATATTTGTCATCTCTACATCAGTGAGAGTTTACTCGCGAGTCACTTTCTAGCCACTGACAACTTATGCTAAACCAAAAACTACTAAACTGGGAAAACATTTGGGCTGAAACGTTCAAAAAATAACAATAATCGTAGTATATTCTTAGTTGTCATGAAGATTATTCAGGATAAAAACGTTTCTCCTATAAGGGACATTTGAGAACCACTTGTTTGGATAAGGCTAAGTGCCCCAACCAAATTTCGTGGAAATAGCCTACGTGTAATCCCGCTCACAAAAAACAAAACAAAAAAACATTAAAAACATGATGTCCTTGGGGAAAGTAATAATAATCAAACAAAATGCACTCCTACAATCCTATTTATGCAGTTGCCGGTCCCCGCGCACATGCACGCGCAATTAAATGCACCGTCTCCCATGCATAAACACCTTTTCTGTGTGGCTTTGACAGGCTGCTCCACCCGCCAGTTTAAAATGCACGGCTGCATCGCTCCTAATGTGCCCAAAGAGCATGCAGCTCTAATCTAATTAGACTGTCAGTCAGCAGAGTGTTCAGCCAAAAGGGAAATTAGGAAGGCACAAAAATCTACAAACAAGAAGAATCTTCTCGCGAGGTTGAGGCATATCAAGTAACCCCCCAATCCCCCCCCCCCCCCCCCCCCCCCACCCTTCTCCGCCCGTCCTTCGCCTCTCTGAGATTTCTCTTTAATGGTTTCACAGTCGCCCCTGCTGGGATTCATTACCTGGCCTAATTATAAAGGCAAATGAAATCAGCTCCAATACATTATTAATAGAGGGGCGCTATTAGGATTCCTCTGCGCTATTTGCAACAATATGATATATTCCGACTGTTTTCATGCCTGATTGGAGTCACGTGCTGATAAGGGGGAAAAAAAAATAAAGTAAATTAGTGTGCTGGTTGGGAGGAAAGGGTGAGGGCAGGGGTGAGAGCAGGTAGCCGGACAGATGAGGGGAAATTAAAGGCTATGAGCAAGCTAAGGTAGCCCATGTTCACTTTTTTTTTTTTTACTTAATTTTTACTAGCAAAATAACATAATCCATCCATCCATTTTCTTAACCGCTTATTTCTCACAGGGGTCGCGAGGGTGCTGGAGCCTATCCCAGCTGGCTTCGGGCAATAGATGGGGTACACCCTTAACTGGTTGCCAGCCAATCGCAGGGCACAAAGTAACTCTTTGACTGCCAAAAACGTTAAATAACGTTTCGTAAAAATCCTATGGAGGAGTGCCAAAGACGTTAAAAGACGTTTTTTTTCAAAACAGGTGAAATTAACCATTTTCTATTGTTGATTACTGAAAAACGGAATAAGGTAGAAACAAACTTTTTTTTCTGATGGAAGATGAGAGTCCAATCTTGTTTTGGCAGCATGTGTGTTTCCATAGTCCAAACACATAATTTTCTATGGACCTTGAAAGATCAGTCAAAATGCTTAAAATCGGCTGGCACCCACGGCATCCCTTTTCTGAAAACGTCTGGCAGTCAAAGAGTTAATATGATAATATACTAAAATAATACTAATAAAAAGCATTCACTCGTTCACTGCCATTGACGACTATAGACGTCAAAAATTCATGTGAACTATTTCTATTAGTTAAAAAAAAAAATTCATTTAATTTTTTTAATGAAAACCTAGATTTTTTATTGTACATTTATAACAGATATAAAATTATCATGCGATTAATTACGATTAAATGCCCCTCATTTTTATTTTATTTTTCAAAATTAGGCCCGTCAGGCGATATTTTTTTTTAATTGTAATTAATCACATGACTTCACTTGTTAACTAACGATTCATACTCTTGTTAGCAAAAGTGGGAAAAAATGTTAAACTAATAGAAATATGTCTGATGTCTATAGCCAATGACAATGGCAGTGAATAAGTTAAATAACAATAAATAGAGGTTGTTCCTGCTATGCACGTGTTGGCCTCTTAGAGGCAGTGTAGAGCCGTACATGCATAGAGTATACACTTAATGGAATAAGAAGAGTAGATAAAGGACGTTAAAGTGGAGCTCTTTTATGTCATTTAACTTTATTTTAAAGAATGTGTGCCTTTGAGCATTGTAACATTACCTGTGTTCCTATGGCAATTGCGTGTGAATATTTTTTGAAGGAATATCACTCCCCGAGCTTGATGCTAATTTCCTGTTAGCATGCCAATGTGATTTTACATTGACTACATCGTTAACAGCAGCGATGTTTTAAAACGAAGCATGTCTTATATTGAAATATGCAAAAATGTGTAAGTATATCTGTTGTGTGTTTCATTTTGCAGTCAACTCCAACTGGGGTGTCATTAAACACTTTAAAAACACACACAGGGACGGCAGAGTCCCATAATGTTGTACGCTTGCTACACAAAAGGCATGCTGCATTCGGGGAACTTTGAAAACGTTGGAACTTGCATGCACACCTCACCATTCGGCAAATGAATAGTGTTTCTTTGATTATAATGTTTTTAAAGATAAAGGGAAGTCAAAATCAATTCATTGCCCAGCACTATTTTAAATAAATTTGTGCTAGAGAGACTATAACGTTTATTTTATATAGTTTTACCCTCCCACACGTTCAATACATTGAGACATGTAAAAAAATAAAACAAAATTGAAGCATATAGCAAAATAGTGATTCTCTTAGTCTCGGTGGTACTTTGAAAGCTAAGTTTATTTTTGGTGGTATGCAAAATACTCTACTGCGTCTGTATACGTGCATGTGCCTTTAAGAGAAAGAAGAAGGGGAAGGAGATGCGGAAAACTTTAATTGCCTGTTGGAAAAAGTTGTGGTCACAATACAGTATGTCCACGACTTTGCCAAGTCTATTATAGTTTTCAAAATAATGATAGACTCTTTCATTAGGTGGCAGAAGTTTCAACTAACCTGCATATTCACCCGTTTCCATTCATACAACATAATTATAGCGTCCTCTTCAATTAAAAAGGCCCAGATTTCACACTGATGAAGCTAATTGTGAATAAATTGAGATGAGATCATTATTATTTCATACAGTCATACTTTTTGTGGCAAATTTGTTTGGTGGTTTGCCGTGAGATGTTCTAAATGTTAAAAAAAAAAAAAAAAAAAAAAAAGTAGGAGAGATGCTGTCTAGGCAGATGGGCGACGAAAAATTCATGTTAAGGAGGTGGGAAGGCTCCCACTTAAATGGTTTGTGGTACCACTAGAGAACTATTGACGCCATGCTGGATTGCAGCTTTGTGAAGCGGACTCTTTGTGAGCCAGGCAGGCATCAAATCTCCCCGCCGCTGCTGGCTAAAGAAGCGGCAAGGGAAGGTCGAAGCCCAGCGCAGTCACCCTAACGCCGCAGCATCAGAGGCTAAGCAGGCGTGAATTGATATTAAATCAAATACCCAAAAATACAAAAAGGACTTTGCAAGAAAGTGGCGCTCATTATTATTCGTTTGAAATCAGTTAAAGCTTTTTCTCAAACACCCCCCCCTGGAGGCACAAGGGGGTTCAAAATCCATTTGCGGGAAGTGTAGCATGACAGCAAACTGGTCTCCCTGGAGACGGAGGATATGACAACAGGGAAGGTGGATCTGCTACATACGTACTTGCGTGCGCGTGTTTGCGGGGGTATTTGAGTGTTTACAAATTTGAGAGTCATCGGTGCATGTGAGGATCCGAAACAGATACAGACAAATAAATACACAAACCTCTGCAACAGTGTGTGTGTGTGTGTGTGTGTGTGTGTGTGTGTGTTATTTTTTAGATTTTGAGAGAAGATCTGCGGCTTTAAAGGTCAGCAAAAGTATGCTATGTTCAAGTTCAACAGAGAGGCTCTTAAATAATACGGCAGAAGCCAAGAAAATGGCAACCCGTCCCACTGCGCGAGGATCGCGTGTGTGCATACAAGTACATTTGTGTCCTCTTTTTTTGTTTTTCTTTCATTTTACATCGTCTCTGTGATGCTGATCGCATTAAGCAAGGGTACACACATACCGATATTTCGCTCTTTCATGATCATCAGATGTTTTCTAACAGATTATCCGGAGCAATAATCCTGGTGTGAGGCGGATGAAGAGTGTTTTTTAAATATATTATTATTTTTATTTATTATTTTATTTTTTTTTAGGTCACGTTTGGTTGGAAAACAGTCCAACACTACGATCAATACGTTATGATCAGAAATCCTTATGATACTAAAAGACGATGATCTGCATTAAGTTGGGAAATCAGATCTAACATCTTTGTATTTTCCGGCAGTCTGCAAGCCCTGTGGCACACTTCTGCCTCCACAGGTGAGGTTTGGTACTGCATATAGAGTTGAGAGCAAGAGTAAGAAAACACTTGACAATTTTTTCCCTCGTCTTATGTGGGATCTCCCATTTGATAGATCGGTTGAGATGTTACAAATCTGTATGTGTGTACCCCGGCTTTACGTTTAACCGGAGAGAATGTAACGGGAAGATACACCCGTAACGGCACGATATACTGTACACATGTTGCCCGAAAAAGAAACCGGAAGAGAAGGGAAGGTGGTCCAGGGAAAAGAGAGGTCGTGTCCTACTTTACCGTCACTCCGTCTTGCCACTCGTGATCCTTCTGAAGCTGCTCTGCCTCATTGGCCAGTTTCTGGAAGGAAACACAAAATCAGCAGTGAGTGTCACAAGTCAACAGGGCTTTGATTGGTTATTATAAGCGTGTCCAGTCCGAGGCACAGTCAGTTAAACCTCCTCGTTTGTGTCCCAGGATGGGCAGCAATAATGTCCCTGGGTCAATTTGACTCCAGGCATGTTTAATCACCCAAATGTGTCAGTAATGGGAATAAAAATCCTGCCAACCACTGCTTATATTATTAATTCAGTTATTAACCATTGCCAAGAACCACTTTCTTTTTTTGGGATGTTGCTTATACTAGCCTACAGTGAACCCCTGCAAAAGCAAATAGCTCTGAGTAATGGAGGCTCACTCAATTTTAGTGGAAAACTGGGGATCGGTTTAAAAAAATAAAAATAATGCAAATAGGCAAATTCATGAATGACGAACCGCAAATTAGGGAAATGCAAAAATTAATATTATTTTTTATTTTATTTTTAAATTTTTTCTTTAGAGCTCAGTATTGTTCATTCTGTAATTTTACTGATTTGACATGTCATCATCATTGCTCTCTTTTTATTGTATTTTTAAAAAAAAAAATTATTTTGTATGTGGGTGAGTATGTGCATGTGTGTGTGCGTGCGTGAGTGTGTACTCATTAAACCTATTAAAAATCCCATACCGTTTACCTAAACTGAATACTTCGAAATCCAGAAATGCAGAAATGATTAATTCCTTTCTGTTTTATCATAGTCATTTCCACCATAATTCATTGAAAAATTGTTAGAATTATATTGTTTCTTTATTGTTAAACAAATTTTCCAGTAGTGGGCGTGTCAATAACCACATTTGCTAACTGCTGGCTCGCCAGTCTGTCATTCTTTCGTGCTGGCCCAGTCCGTCAGTCTTCGTCCTTCAATTAACTCTCGAATTAGCTTTTTTGGTTCGTGACGGTTCGGGTCACGGCTGAATATCTTCCATCGACGCTTAATCCATCAGCGTTTCAAAGTTTCCGTCAGTCTTCAGTCCGTCAGCGAAACAGGAGCTCGCCAGTGACGGACTGGTGATGAGACGGTGTCACCTCTGCAATTTTCCTTCTTCTAGAAATGTTCAATCAAATGCGTCTCTATCTCCCTTTCGCAGAGGTATCGCTACCTACGGCCCCTAGGGGGTGATCTTGAGCCTGGTGGCCAAAGCTGACGAACTTAAACAAAAAACAAAACAACAAATCACAATGAAAGTGTGGAATAAAGCAAAGAAAGAAACCTAAGAGTATAAACATCTGTTAAGAGAGCTTTTGGAGTATAAAAGTGATGATCTGTCTTTATTCGCAGTAAAAAACGGATGAATCAATACTTAAAAGCACCTCTTCTTACAAATGTCCTCTTCGTACTTTCAGGGATGTGATTTGACCAAAGTGAAATTATCTGAAAATTTAGCCGGGGGTCTGGGGGCCGCTGGTGGGGGGACAAGGGGGACGTAGCCCCCCGGAGCTCATGGGTTTTCCGTGTTTTTAAGTACTTTCAATGCACTCACATGACAAAGAAATAGACAAAACAACAGCATAAATTTTCAATGTATATTGAACTATCCCATATAAAATGGCAGTTTTAGTCAACTCAAAATCAGTCACATTCAAAAACATTGGACTGTCTTTGCTTTTAAAAACTATCACTGAGAATATCATCATATCTAACTAATGTGATTACTAAGTTAACACATAAATAATGTTGAAGAGTTCAAATTTCATGAACAAATAATTGTATCATGACCAAATGAAAAGTAACTCATATTAGAGCATACCACAAATGTCTTTGTTATAGCAGAAGATGTTATCTGTCGGAGTCATGTGCATACACAATGAACTACAAAAAAAAAAAAAGATAAAAAAAGAGATAAAAAAAGCGGAATTCCGCGAATTAGCGGAAAAATCACATCCCTGTACTTTTCTGTACTGCGATTTAATTTGTCTTTCAAAATCACCTGAGCGAGCCTTTAACTAAAGATTGCATTCTTCTCCTAATGGGAACATCGTGGAGTGAATCAACAAAACGAGGATCTAATTAGTGCATTGAAATTATTAACCCGGGAGCCTATAAGCAAAAACTGTGAGTGTGCGTACACGTGCTTGTAAAGAGGCTCATTGATGTTAACGAGGCAACCACAATGAAACATTACATTGTTCAATATGAGGAAAATGCAAACTAGTTCCTTGTTCGTAACCTCACACGAAACTGTTGTGAATCGAGGACACCCTGTGCAATATTCCTCAACTTGAGGTAACCTTGAAATAACGACGGTATATTTACGACAAAGCCTCCATCCTTTCTTTTAGCAACCCCTGTCAAGATCTGCGATCGAGCTTCCCTTTCATCTTTTTTTCGATTCTGCCTTTTTCAACAGCGACAATCTCTTATCGGCACTCTTGTCTATTACCCGAAAAATACCCCCTCCCCCAATCGCCCAATTCGGCCATTATTCCTCTAGGACCCCTGTCTTATCCCCGGCATTTTAATGCAGTCTGGCTGCTCCCAAACAGCCATGCGTCTTCGGCGTCGGCTCAGATGGATGGGCAAGACAAACAGCCAATGAATCAGAGTGAGAGATGCGGGAAGGAGTTGTCTGAGCCCCGCTGGTGGCAGGAACCCAAGCAGCTTAGACGACCGGATGAGCGTGGTTAGATCAGCACCAATAGAAAAGCTCCCAACGCCGGCCCACACAACACTCGCCACCAGGAGAGCTGACCTCACAACTTAAGTGCCTGATTGTTATACCGCCGTCGTCCGTCTACGACGTATGACGGCGCGATTTGTCAGCGAGCCTTGCGGCAAGGTCAAGGAACATAAACACGATGGTAATGGATGGCGATGTCCGTCCGCAAGGTCTACGCACAACGTATGCGAGCTGCAGCCCGCAGTCAAACGCATTTCCTTGATTGATGGTCGCCGACATTCATTTCATTCAGGTCATATTCAGAAACAGAGCAAAATTTGCATGAAAAATATGCACTCAAAAATAATGATAGCTAGCTAGCCACCGATTGGCAGAAAATTGGAATGGAACCAACCACTTTCTCATTTGAGGTCATCTATTAGTTCATCATTTCCCAACGTACAAATGTCACAAAAGTATACAGTGAACTCTTGATTATTTGGGATTCAGCATTCACATGAATTCACTTAAGAAACTGTCTTGGAGTGAGCAGGGATCCACTGTGCAGTGGTACCTTGACTTACAAGCTTACATCTAGTGGCGGCATATTTGAAGAATGCTCAATTCTTGGTTTGCCACACAAACCAAATAACAGTGAATGTGGGGGTAACTTTCTTAACGACGACCCCCCGTACCTGTTTGCCACAAAAGCATAGAACTGCTAATGTGGAGTAAGCATTTTTGACTGGCGAGTATGTTTTAGCGTATTTACGATTTATGTTTGAGCGTACTTGCAAATACGTGCAAACATATTCCCGAGTACATTCAAACGTACTTGTAGGCTAAATGCTACAAACATAGCACATTTTCTCACTATTTTCCACAGAGTATACAATTGTAATTGCAAGTTGGGCATGCGCAAGTGAAACAAAAACACTTTTTTTTTGGGCCCATATTATACCAATACGTTCGAAAATGAAGGAAAAACACTTTTTACAACATTTATGATTTATTATTATGTCTGCAGTCATTTCTTTTGGCATTATGGGAAATTATGCAATGTTTGTAGCATTTAGCGTACAAGTACGTTCGAACGTACTCACGTATTTTATTACGTTCAAGACATACTCGCGAGTACGTTCCAACGTACTGTACCTGTTGGCTAAATGCTACAAACATAGCATATTTTCCCATATTTGCCATGGGGTATTACTTGCATATGTTTGTAGCATTTCAAACATACTTGTAGGCTAAATGCTACAAACATAGCATATGCTACAAACTAAATGCTACAAACATAGCATATTTTCTCAATATTCCACAGAGTATACAATTGTAATTGCAAGTTGGGCATGCGCAAGTGAAACAAAAACACTTTTTGGGCCCATATTATACCAATACGTTCGAAAATGAAGGAAAAACACTTTTTACAACATTTATGATTTATTATTATGTCTGCAGTCATTTCTTTTGGCATTATGGGAAATTATGCAATGTTTGTAGCATTTAGCGTACAAGTACGTTCGAACGTACTCACGTATATTAGTACGTTCAAGACATACTCGCGAGTACGTTCCAACGTACTGTACCTGTTGGCTAAATGCTACAAACATAGCATATTTTCCCATATTTGCCATGGGGTATTACTTGCATACGTTTGTAGCATTTATAGCCTACAAGTTTGTAAAATACGTTCAAATGTATTTACGAGTACGTTTGAACACTTGCCATTAAAAAATATTTACCCCATATTGGCAGTTCCATGTTTCCATATACCGCAGCCCGTTGATGCAACAAGACATTTAAACCTGAACTAATGGGACCCTCTTGTTCGGAGCTAAATCCAATATGCCTGCTTTGCTTAAAAAATGACATCACGACTATAAAACGTAACATCATTAATAAAACGATCATTGATTGACAGAACAATGGCATTTTGACAAAGTTCTTAACGGCCAATATATCCATTTGTTGCGCCTGCGCCGGAAGTAATGACCCCCCCCCCCTCCAAAAAAAAATCCAAAGATGTGTGTTGACGTCTCTGCTGTCATAAAAATCCCGCCGGTGAAAGGTTGAGTTGCCTCGCTGTGAAATCACAGAGCGGGAAGATGAAGGTGAAGCTCAGCATGAGGCGATTAGAATCTTTAATATTCATTACGGTTGTGTTTTCTGTGGTCCGGAGGGGAGAGGTTCGTTCACTCAAAGTCTTTCTCGGGGAATGACAGCCCACCAGGGACAGGTGGCGTCATGCAGCGCTAAGCGTCGACTTGACACCGGACCACCTGCGTGATTGCGGCGGTCCGTGAGGCCCTTCCATTGAAGCGTTAGCTTATAAAGAGCACTCCACGCCGCACACTGCCGCCCGCGTTATCCAGACGGACACTCTGGCAAAACAGCCGAGAGGGCACTTGAGGGAACGCCGCGCGGTCTGTACGTGATTGCGGCCTTGAATGCGGCCACTCGACGCGTTCCAAATGACCCGTTTGGCTTTTGTTGCTGGACCGACGGGCGCGTCGGGGCCGAAGAAACTGCGAAATGACTCTGCTGAGGCCGCTCGTAATGATGTGTTGAGGGAAGGGCACGGCTAACATGTTCGCTGCTGATTGGCTGATGTGATCCGTCCCAATCAAAGGAGTGAGCCCGGGGACTCTTGAGCACATATTATCCATGCAGTATACAAATTATTATGGTTGTAGGCTACTATTAAGGCTGTTGTAGAAAAGACTGTTACATCAGTCCATGTTGACGGAACTCTAGGACAGTAATTCGCTTTCACTATTCACAAATGTATGTATTCTTTCAAGCTATTCTCATCTACATGCTCAAAAATTGACCTGATGGTTGTAGTGCTTTTTGTGAACAAAATGGCACCAAAAGCCCCGTCGGTTACAACTAGCTTGGAATGATATTAAACTGTTTTGGGAATCATAGTTTGTGGTAAAACTTTGAATATAAACGATTAAAAATATTTTGGGAGTGTCATTAACTCATTCACTCCCAGCCATTTTCACTGAAGCAACCCTGTTTGCTCCTGGCTGTTTTACTGGATTTTGCAAGGCCCACAGAATATTGTGTTCTATTTCTATAAAAACATGGAACATACCAAAAGAAAGATTAAGAGTCTCTTCTTTCATCAGGAAAAAAAAAGTATATTTCTATCTGTTTCCATTTTGCAGTGGGGAAAAGAGCCTTTTTGCAAGATGGCCCTGGTTGATCTCTCATACTAAACTGCCACCTGCCGGCCGTTTTTGTAATAACTATCATTGCTTTAAGCGTTCTCTTCAGTTGAGAGGCTGCAACAAAGCCTTCTTCTCTAGCATAACCCAACCCCATAAAAAAAACTCTGATTACTGTATAATAAAACTTGTAATTGTTTTTTAAAAAGTCCAGAGGTTCTAGATCATTTGGGCTACAACATTCAGGAACCTACGGAAAAATAGAGCCGCAGTAGAAATGTTTTAATCCCAATTTAAGACCTATTTTTTTTTTTTATAGCTTAGCATTCAGTTAAACCACACTTAAGCCTGTTTTACTACCGCTTCTCCTCTCTCTTGCCCCCTCCTCTCCTGCTAGATGGCGACGAGTGAATCTGATGCTGTTGCTCTTCGGATTTCGCATCCACCGACCGGTGGGCCGCTTCCCACATCACATTGTGCCGTCTTAGTTCTTTGTAATGTTATTGTTACATATTTGTCCGTGCTTCAATATTTCACAGCGAGATTGATAAGCACTTGAAATGGCACACTGTCAAATCTTTAATGGCACTTTTTCCATCTTCATTTATGGCAGGAAATAATGCAACGTCTTATATGAGTGCACTTGTTCCGCATAAGTGGGCTTTGTGCGGGTCATTTTTAGTAATGGCACATTTTATTATTTCTGTCTCTCAAATGGCGCTCTATAACAAAGACAACTATGGAGCCACAAAAAGCTTGATTTCATTGTGCTGTTACTGTTTAAGACGGCATCGTTTCTAAAGAGACTGTCTTAGATTTATTTTTTATCAATAGATTAACTATCGGGTATGTCTGGGTGTTGAATGAGGAGCATGACTTAAAAGCTGCCAACATATCTGAAAAGGCGTCAGGATGGCCAACGTCTGCAAATGAATTGTACATCCGTAACGACAAACTTCATACAAGTGGATGGCAAATGTGATGTGATTTGTTCTGGATGAAATGATGTTGCAGATATCCGAAAGGACAATTAGGGATAGCAATTACGTGAATAGGTCCTGACTGATTAATTGGACGGCTGTTTTAATCAGTTGATATTAGCCTCTTTTTTTTTTTAAACATTAACACTCGTACTGTCACAGATAACGCATTAACTAATTAATTAATCACAAAAAAATATCGCATTAATCATGTATTAATGCAGATTAATCACACTATTAATTTTGACCATAGATGATCCCCTTTAGCTTGACAGCGGATTAAAGGTAGCACAGGTTGTGTTTGAGCAATAAAAATAACTACATACATTAAAGTAAAGCATTTAATAAATGTTTGCATATGACATTCAGAAAATGTGTTCATGTCAAACTACTGGGGTCACTTTTTTTTAATGCAAGTAATTAACTGATTAAAAAAAGAGGAGGATGAGCGTGTGCAGTGGCAATATTTTTTTTTTTTAAGACGTCTTGATAACATGTCGAAAAAATTAACACATAACCGGAGCTCTTTAAATTTGGTGGGCAAAAACTGTTGATAAAAAGTCTTTTTAATGAAGTGATTAATCGGGATAAATCAAAATTCTAAAATGTGATTAATCTGATTGAAAAAAATAAATCTTTGACAGCTCTATTTACAATACATGACAAAGACAATGAATGACTTACAAACATTTGCCCCCGCCCCCCCGCCCCCAATTTTTTTTTTTATAAAAAATAAAATAACCCCCTCATAATTGGTCAATTTTTGCCTATTTGTGTCTGTTAAACAAATACTAAAGGACAATTTTTTTTTTAAAAAATTATTGATTATATATTAGGAATGGCTGAATATCGATACCAAGTATCGGTAATGCCCCCCCAAAAAACGGTATCGAACATCCCTTTTATATATCGTTTGAATAAGTGGCAATTGTTGTTTTTGACCAGGCGAAATTAAATTAGAGATCTCTCTTCGGTCTAGCTGTAGCTGCTAAATGTTAAGACGGTACCGTCTGAAATCAAGGACACCCGCGTAACATATTTAAGTCATCGCAGTTTAAACACTTGCACATCAAGCAGGGCTGTTCCTCTGGTACCATGGCGAGAAGCTGCCACCTTACATGCTGACGCACTAAGCCAGTTGGAATAATTAGCTGTCAGGTCTGCGCTGAAAGTGCAGCAGACACGATACATATCAGGCCAGTTTTGCTTCCGTGATATTTGAGGAGACGCAAGGGCATCATCAGCGGGCATTAATACGTGCGCCAGGGCCGATGACAAACGCGTGCTGTATTCAAATGTCAGCGCGGTGTCGCGGCCCGGGGGTGTCGGCCGGGCTCAGTGCGGTTTAGCGCCGTGCAGCGCTCGGTGGCTCCATGAGGGGGCAGCAGACTGAGTCGCGGCAGCCGGCGGAGTCTGTCGGAGTGAGAGCGGTCGGCTCTAAGCTCTTCATTCTGTCTCCTCCACTCGGCTGGGATTAAGGCCAATCATAGAAATCACTGAGTCAGAACCGTTCCTCAATAACAGATGGAGGGACTTTCCACTTCAGAATTTTAAAACCCTCACAGACTAACTCACTTTGGCGTCGCACCCTCGCTACCTCCCTCTTCCCCTTACGACGCCCCTGCATCCATACCTTTCGTTTCTTCCCTCTCTCTGTCCTCTTTATCTCTCCCCCTGGCTGGGCGCTTTTATCCTGCCATCATATGCCATTTCTTTCCATCAGTTTCACTTAACTGACCTCAAACTTTTCCCCGAACACATCCAACAACTGTCAAGGCAACTTCAAAAACGACTATAATTGACTTTAAATTGTGCGGATGTCAAATTTAGTGCACATTTTTGTATAATTTCAATCAGCGCAACGGCGGCCAAAAACTCAAGTTCACATTTAGGTCAGTGCTGAGAAGTAATGAAGCACAAATATTCTCTTACTCTCTTCAGTATTGACTTTTCTGGCTACTTTTTACTTACACTCCCTAACACTTTTCTCACTGAATCATATAGGCCACGGATAGGCAACAAATGCTAACCAAACCAACATTAAGTACAAGAATTTATTTTGTGCAAATAAACTCACTCAAAATTTTTATATTATTCAGGTAATATGTTTGTCCTGGATATTATTCCAAATCCACCCCCAAAAATATTAGGACTACTCACATTGTGGTATAGAGCAGTAGAAGATATTACAACTTAGTCAGTCGACGCATATTCGAAGTTTGCCAACCCGTGCATTTACATATTTTTTCCCAATATTTTTTTTATTTGGGGGATTTTTTTTGGGGGGAGGGGGGTCTTTTTTTTTAATTTTTTTTTATTTTTTAAATAATTAAATTAATTAATCATTTGCATGCATTTTTTTTTTTTTACAGGAACGTATCTATTTTTTAATTTATAAATGTTTGACCATTGAGAATGTTTAAACAAGAGAGAAATGTGAGAAAATGTAAATGCCTCGATTAGAAAAAATTGTGTGTTGAGGGTGAGGGGTTTTAGAGCCTTTAAACATTTATAAGAAATGTCAAACATAAAGCTAACTTTGCGGATTTCATTTATTGCGGGTATTTTTATTTTTTTACCTAACCCTCATTTTTACTTTTGTACTTCATAATCTTTACTTAGTTTATTCTTTTCAACTTGTCAAATCAGTTTGTTTTCTCGTATAAGCACAAGTATCTACACTTGTACTAAAGTGCACACTTGCCACCTTTGCAGGTCACGAGCAAATACTGTATGTCAACAGCGTTGAAGTCCATAATGAGGAGCAATAATGATGCTTAATTCCCGGTCCCTGCTCGCTAGACAGGCAGCCGGGTATTGTCGTGGTATTAGCCAACTGTGTGCGTTGGATGGGTGGGAGACCCCAGCTTTGTTCTGCTCTCCAAAGCCCGCCTGTGGCAGGCCCGTTAGTGGGGGCCGGCGAGTCTGCCGCCATTGTAGCATGTGCCGAGATAATCCCTTTGTTTCGCCACGTAATCTTCCTCTTCCACCGCGGAAATGTTAGCACACTTCTTCTACGTTCCCCGAAAAGGGTCCCCGCAAACCGTGCTCGGCTGTTTCCACGGAGACCAGATCAGGATGATGCAAAACCCTCGTCAACCCACCAGACGGGGAGAATTTACCGTCTTTTCAGCAGAACAAAAATCCAGCGGCAAGCTTTTCTTCACGCCACACTTTCCCACAAAACTCCGTATTGCTACAGGAGATTGCCAGCATTGTGATCAGGCTTCAACTCAACCAAACAGGCAGCTGTAATTACTTTTCAACAATATCGTCTCTCCGAAGACACCAAGCTTCGATACAAAAGGCTTGGAAAATAATCACCCCCGATCATTAGCCCCTTCAGTGCAGTCTGCTTTAGTGTTTATTATGAGGATTAATCAAATTGCTGAAGTGCACCTGCATCTCATCAATTAAAATGCCTTAAAAATGTGAAATAACATAATTCCACCCATTAAAATATCTGTTCAAAAGGAAACAAAATAAATCAATTCAATCTAATAATATTCTCATGTCATGCTCATTCTGTAAATAAGAAACCAAAAAAATCAATACTTCACACAATCAAAATTGAGGATCATTATTTGCGTACAGGCAAAATTATTGATACAGCAAGTTATATTTTAACCACAAATATATATCCATGAAAAATAGAATGGATATTCACTTGGGAGTACTTCATTCTCAAAAAAACAACAAAAATAATGGATTAAAATGTTGGCCTTGACATATAGTGCTCAGTGATAGACAAGCAATCAAGCGGATGTCAAAAGCGAGCGTAATCACGACTTAAGTAAGGCTAATTTTCCATTATGTCTTAAAATTGTTGAATTACATGGTTGACGATAAAATTATGAATTTGGAAAATGTTGGCTTACCTGGAATAAAACATGTTCTTTTTTTCTGTTTTAAATTAGCAACAATATTTTTCCATTATGTCTTAAAATTTTTAAATTACATGGTTGACAATAAAAGGATGAATTTGGAAAATGTTGGCTTACCTGGAATAAAGCATGTTCTCTTTTTCTCGGTTCTAAATTAGCAACAATATTTTTCCATTATGTCTTAAAATTCTTAAATTACATGGTTGACGATAAAAGGATGAATTTGGAAAATGTTGGCTTACCTGGAATAAAGCATGTTCTCTTTTTTTTCGGTTCTAAATTAGCAACAATATTTTTCCATTATGTCTTAAAATTTTTAAATGACATGGTTGACGATAAAAGGATGAATTTGGAAAATGTTGGCTTACCAGGAATCAAGCATGTTCTCTTTTTTTCGGTTCTAAATTAGCAACAATATTTTTCCATTATGTCTTAAAATTCTTAAATTACATGGTTGACGATAAAAGGATGAATTTGGAAAATGTTGGCTTACCTGGAATAAAGCATGTTCTCTTTTTTTTCGGTTCTAAATTAGCAACAATATTTTTCCATTATGTCTTAAAATTTTTAAATGACATGGTTGACGATAAAAGGATGAATTTGGAAAATGTTGGCTTACCTGGAATAAAACATGTTCTTTTTTTCTGTTTTAAATTAGCAACAATATTTTTCCATTATGTCTTAAAATTTTTAAATTACATGGTTGACAATAAAAGGATGAATTTGGAAAATGTTGGCTTACCTGGAATAAAGCATGTTCTCTTTTTCTCGGTTCTAAATTAGCAACAATATTTTTCCATTATGTCTTAAAATTCTTAAATTACATGGTTGACGATAAAAGGATGAATTTGGAAAATGTTGGCTTACCTGGAATAAAGCATGTTCTCTTTTTTTTCGGTTCTAAATTAGCAACAATATTTTTCCATTATGTCTTAAAATTCTTAAATTACATGGTTGACGATAAAAGGATGAATTTGGAAAATGTTGGCTTACCTGGAATAAAGCATGTTCTCTTTTTTTTCGGTTCTAAATTAGCAACAATATTTTTCCATTATGTCTTAAAATTTTTAAATTACATGGTTGACGATAAAAGGATGAATTTAGAAAATGTTGGCTTACTTGGAATAAAGCACTTTCACATTTTTTCTGTTTTAAAATAGCAGTTCTAAAGACTGCAAAGACAAAACAACTGTACCAACAAAAATGTGTTTCGATTATATTATGTTTGATTCAAAAATGTTGCTGCCATCAATATAATTTAACATCAATGAAAGCTACTACCATAATGAAAACAAATTGTTCAGTGGAAGTATCACTGACTGTCAGACTCATCTAAATAGGGTGAAATTTGTTGTCTGCGTTTGACCCATCCCCTGATTTATAGTCTTTGGTATGACCTGGCCGGGGATTAAACCTACAAACTCCAAGTCTCAGTGTGGACACACCACTAGGTCATTGATCTGGTTGGAAACCAGAACTCCTATCAGTGAGGCAAATGTACTAACCACTAGTCCACAACGCAGATTAACAACAATTTGAGAAGAAAAAAAAAAAGGTTCGCCCAAGGCAAGAGCAGACAGAGCCGTAAGCATCCGAATGTGCATCTGCGCACGGTCCAGCAGGGGGCGTCGGGTGAGGATGAGGCGCCTGGCGTCTGGTTGAGTTCACTGTCAGTATTTGACAGATCATCATAAACATGCCCAAACGGCTGCCCGCTCGCTCCCCAAAGTTATTAGCATCGGCCAGACATCAGAGCGAGTGAGCCAGCGAGACGCAGAGCGCCCAAGGGTGCCCTTTTCCTAAAAATAACAATACCGTTGGAGATGTTAGCGTCCCTTGGGCGTCCCCGTGAGGCTTCAACCTTGGAGGCGACCCACAAGGAGGAAATTGCATAGCGGCGGTGTTGAATTTGCAAGAGGTGCAAATGAATCAGGTGGAGAGAAGCACATGACCGCTCCGTTAGCCGGCGCATCTGCTAACAGGTTGCTTGAGTGACCTGACCATTTTTTTTCACTGAATGGGGGTTGGGGGGGGTGGGGGTGGATTGGAGCCAAAGCGGCATCAAGATGCAGGGCATATGTCTCCTTGATCAGAGGTGACAGTGATACGCATTCAGACGCACGCGCGCACAAAACCAAACGAGATGAAAGTTGACGCATGTCCTCTATTTATTGGCCCCACAGTTCAATTATCTGCTATTTGTGTAACAAAAAGTCTGATTATGCAGATTATTCTGCATGAATAAAACAATGGCAGGGGCTAAAAGTCCTTGACAAGGAAGTCACAAAAAGACTGTTGCTTTCTGCCAGGGTTCGGGTTAAAGTATAAATGTATATTATATATCTATAACGTATCCCTTTTAAGAAGTAATAACCTCCTGCAGGCCGACCAACGTCTCGGGCTCCTAATGTTCAAGCAGACTAGAGAATAAATAAGGAATTTACGATACTTTGTTTACTGGAGCTCGGCTGGCTCTCTTGATTCGATTAACTCATTCAAACCAAAGAACGTATACATACGTTTTTTAAAATACTTTCACACTCCCAAAAACGTATTTATATGTTGTTGTTTTTTAATGCTAGAGCATACAGAAGGCTTTGATACAGCTTATGACATGAATAGATCGCTTAAAGCAATGGTAGCTATTACAAAAAATGGCCAGCAGGTGGCAGCAGAGTATAAAAGATCAGTCAGGGCCATGTTGCAACAAGCTCTTTTTGCCAGCGTTTTCAACAGTTTTGTGAATAATGAGGAAACTTAGCTATATTGTAATGCTAATTTCTGCAAAACGGAAACAGATATAAATAAACTTTTTTCTAATCTAGAGTCTAATCTTTCTTTTGGTAGGTTTCATGTTTTATAGCAATAGAACACAATATTCTGTGGGCCTTGCAAAATC